>NC_064639.1:117885382-118188412 GCF_023864345.2 Schistocerca serialis cubense | reverse complement strand
AACAAATGCGCTCGTGTTGGTCGTCTGCTGCCATAGCCCATTGATACCAAATTTCACCGCTCTGTCCTAACGACATCGTAAGACACACACTGATTTCTGCGGTTATTTCACGGAGTGCTGCTTGTCTGTTAGCACTAACAACGCTACACAAACGCCGCTGCTCTCAGTCGTTAAGTGAAGGCCATCGGCCACTGCGTTGCCCGTGGTGAGAGGTAATGGCTGAAATTTAGTTTTCTCAGCACACTCTTGACACTAAGGATCTCGGAATATTGAAATCCCCGACGATTTCCGAAATGGAAGGTCCCATGAGTCTACCTCTAACTACCATTTCCATTTCAAAGTCTGTTATTCGCGTCGTGCCGCCGTAAGCACGTCGGACACCTTTTCACATGAATCACGTGAGCACAAACGACAGGTACACCAACGCACAGCCCTTTTATAGTCTGTATACGTGATACTACAGCCATCTGTATACGGGCATATCGCTATCCCAGGGCATGTTCAAATGGTTCAAATGGCTCTGAGCACTATGGGACTCAACTGCTGAGGTCATTAGTCCCCTAGAACTTAGAACTAGTTAAACCTAACTAACCTAAGGACATCACAAACATCCATGCCCGAGGAAGGATTCCAACCTGCGATCGTAGCGGTCTTGCGGTTCCAGACTGCAGCGCCTTTAACCGCACGGCCACTTCGGCCGGCCAGGGCATGTCACCTCAGTGTACTACACGTATAAGGAGCACGAGAAAACTATAAGACTGGAAGACCAAGAACGTAGTGCTTGCATTAAAAAGGGCGTAAGACAGGGATATCGTCTTTCGGCCCCACTGTCCAGTCTGTCCTTCGAAGAAGCAATGGTGGAAATATACGGAAATAAAAAAAAAATGTTCATGTGTGTGATCACAATTCAAGGTGAAAGGATATCAGCGATAAGATTCGCTGATGACATTGCTATCCTCAGTCAAACTGAAGAAGAATTGAGGATGTGTTGCATGGAATGAACAGTCTAATGAATTGCACAGTATGGATTGAGAGTAAATCGTAGAAAGACGATCAAGTAATGAGAAGTAGCAGAACTGACAGCAGCGAGAAGTTTACATCAAAATTGGGCATTACCAAACAGACGAAGTTAAGAAATTCTGATACCTAGGCAGCAAAATAACAGACGATGGGCGGAGCAAGGAGGACATAAATAGCAACTGGCGCTAACGAAGAGGGCATTCTGGGCCAAGAGAAGTCTACTAATATCGAATATCGACCTTAATCTGAGGAAGAAATTTCAGAGAAAGTGCGTTTGGAGCACAGTATTGCATGGTAATGAAACATGATTTCTTGGTAAACCGGAACAGAGAGAGAATTGAACCATTCGAGACAGAAAATTGTTGAAAATCAGGTGAACTGGCAAGGTAAGAAATGAGTGTGTTCTCGTCAGAATCGGCAAGGAAAGGAATATATGGAAAACCCTGCAAGAAGAAGGGACTGTGTGGTAGAAGATTTGTGAAGACATGAGGGAATAACCTCCATGGTCCTACAAAATGGTTCAAATGGCTCTGAGCACTATCGGACTTAACAACTGAGTTCATCAGTCCCCTGCAACTTACAACTACTTAAACCTAACTAACCTAAGGACATCAGACACACCATGCCCGAGGCAGGATTCGAACCTGCAACCGTAGCGGTAGCGCGATTCCGGACTAAAGCGCCTAGAACCGCTCGGTCACAACGGCCGGCCCATGGTCCTACAGGGAACTGGAACTGTAGAGGAAGACAGACACTGGAATACATCCGGCAAACAACTGAGGACGTAGCTCGCAGTTGCTGCTCTGGGATGAGAAGGTTGGCACAGGAGAGAAATTCGTGACAGACTGCATCAAACCAGCCGGCCAAGGTGGCCGAGCGGTCCTAGGCGCTGCAGTCAGGAAACGCGCGACCGCTACGGTCGCAGGTTCGAATCCTGCCTCGGGCATGGGTGTGTGTGATGTCCTTAGGTTAGTTAGGTTTAGGTAGTTCTTAGTTCTAGGGGACTGATGACCTCAGAAGTTTAGTCCCATAGTGCTCAGAGCCATTTGAACCATTTGCATCAAACCATGACTGAAATAGTACCCCAATGTTTATTTTGCAAAGATGTAAACGATATAGTCGTATAAATCGGATGGTTATTTTGAAAATAAATATTGTTCAATCTTTTGCTTAAGTTAAATTCATGTGGGACATATACAGGTAAGGCATTGCGCCCCTTTTATTTGGCGAACAGCTCAAGATAGCGATGCGCTGTTTTCGGCAGCAGATAGTTGGTAAAGGGAACTTTATTTTGTTGTGTGTCCAATTCTCCTTACTCGTGTATCAACCGAGACGTCCAATGGAACGATTTGGGTTTCAACAGCATCCAAAGTTCTTGAAAAGAATATGGTGTAATAACGCTTCAAATGAAATTATATGGTTCGAGATGTTATTTCGATCGTCTTGATGCGTATACGCCAACTGCCTTGCCGCAGTGGTGACACCGGTTCCCGTGAGATCACCGAAGCTAAGCGCTGTCGGGCTGGGTGACCATCCGGTCTGTCAAGCGGTGTTGGCAATCGGCGTGCTCTCAGCCCTTGTGAGGCAAACTGAGGAGCTACTCGAGAAGTAGCGGGTGCGGTCTCGGAAACTGACATACGGCCGGGAGAGCGGTGTGCTGACCACATGCCCCTCCATATCCGCATCCTGTGCGCCTGTAAGCTGAGGATGACACGCCGGCCGGTCGGTGGCGTTGGGCCTCCCAAGCCCTGTTTGGACGGAGTTGGTGCATATACGCTGACCGAAACGACTTATGAAAGTTTGTACGAAAGCCGGGATTCGAACCCAGGCCTCCTGCTCACTAGGCAGATACGCAATGGTGTTCGAGTTTGTGGGGACCAAGTGGTCTGAGGCGTGAATGCGAATATGGATTGAGGAGGCAGCGTGCTATGTAGTCTGTACAGTTGTGCAAAGATACTGTGCGAGCGGGGCGTAGTGGTCAGCGCATGTGCCTAGCGAGCAAGAGACCTGGTTTCGAATCCTGTCCTTCCTAAAAATTTTCATTTATCGCTTACGGTCTGCTTACGCACAATATACATAGAAAGCTTGTTATGTTGACTTCAATCCCTCCGCGAAAGGGATCGTTAAATGTGTAAGTTGGCTGTTTAGGTTTTTATGTTGGTAACGCCACGTAGCGCTCTATATGAAAATCACTGATTGTGCTGTGTGAAGGCTGTGGCTGGTTAGCATTGTTGTAATAGTCGCTATTGTAGTGTCGGGCAGTTGGCAGTTAACAGCGCGTAGCGTTGCGCAGTTGGAGGTGAGCCGCCAGCAGTGGTGGATGTGGGGAGAGAGATGGCGGAATTTTGAGAGCGGACGATCTGGACATGTGCCCATCAGAAAGAGTAAATCTGTAATATTGGATATCATGGACTGATAAATATATTATGACTTTTGAACACTATTAAGGTAAATACATTGTTTGTTCTCTATTGAAATCTTTCATTTGCTAACTATGCCTATCAGTAGTTAGTGCCTTCCGTAGTTTGAATCTTTTATTTAGCTGGCAGTAGTGGCGCTCCCTGTATTGCAGTAGTTCGAGTAACGAAGATTTTTGTGAGGTAAGTGATTTGTGAAACGTATAGGATAATGTTAGTCAGGGCCATTCTTTTGTAGGGATTATTGAAAGTCAGATTGCGTTGCGCTAAAAATATTGTGTGTCAGTTTAGTGTTGATCAGAATAAGTAAAGAGAATAATGTCTGAGTACGTTCAGTTTTGCTCAGCTGTCTGGAAAGCAAATAATGTAAGAGGTTTAGCAGCACAGTAATTCATTAATTTTTCTGAGGGGACGTTTCAAATGTTCTAAAATCGAAGTCAAGGTGCCTGGCATCGGCTATGATGTGTAAACGTCACCAAGTTGTGCTATCACGCAAGGTTCCGTCGTTATATCAAGCGTTACGATCGTTTACTTGCTTCGAGAAAATCTTTTCGCGAAAATAAATATTTGAGTACTACGACCCTCCTGATACGCTAGAAGTTAGCATATTGTTCCACGTACAAAAATTGTAGCTGGGCCAAGAGGAAGTATGTTTCATTGTACTAGCGTGAGCGCATGTTCTTGGTGCATATAACGACTTCTCACGCTATGAAGTCCAATTTGGCGGCGTTTATAGCGCAGTATTCGATTCCGGTCGCCTTGCCTTTCAGTTTCAACATATTTCTCGGATGTCTTTCCGACGTGTTTCAAAAATGGTTCAAATGGCTCTGAGCACTATGCGACTTAACTACTGAGGTCATCAGTCGCCTAGAACTTAGAACTAATTAAACCTAACTAACCTAAGGACATCACACACATCCATGCCCGAGGCAGGATTCGAACCTGAGACCGTAGCGGTCGCTCGGCTCCAGACTGTAGCGCCTAGAACCGCACGGCCACTCCGGCCGGCACATGTTTCAACAGCAACGTTAAAAAAGCGTTATATCGCTGTAATCGTCTTTTCAAGGGGTACCGAATGACGTTAAAAAAGTTTGTCGTCCTATATCAATATCTTGTTGGATACAACAGTTGATACGATTAAACATGTAGATAACTTACGTGGTCTTCTATGTAATATCATTCGCCGGCAACGGGATCTCGATATCTCGGACGATAAACGAAATACGAGGGGTGTTAAGTGTAGTCAACTGCTAGTAGGAGGCCATTCCCACGTGGGTGGGCTCACGGATTGACAGGTAAGTTTCTAGCCATGTAAACCGCACATTCCCAGTTCCTCAGGCTGACCGTACCTGGTAACAACCGGCCGCTGTGACCGAGCGGTTCTAGGCGCTTCAGCCGGAAACCGCGCGACTGCTACGGTCGCAGTTTCGAATCCTGTGATGATGTCCTTAGGTTGGTTTGGTTTAAGTAGTTCTAAGTTCTAGGGTACTGATGACCTCAGACGTTGAGTCCCATAGTCCTCAGAGCCATTTGAACCTGGTAACAGCAACACTTCGTAAGTCCACAGGCAGCACCGACAAAACATAGCAAGCTAACTAGTGGAAGACATGTAGTGGAAGACCTACCACTAAGAAATAAGAAATAACAGGGAGGTTGGAACTGTAGGCCTATTCATGTAATTTACATGTTCAGGTGTGTGTTCACAGTCATAGCGCTAAGTATTATGCTGCTTATGGTGAGTGCACACTTCGATTTTATATCGTATAAGTTACGGCAACGTGAAAGCTATCACACTTTATTATTCTTACAGTTTTAAATTAATTTCATGATACGTGTTTTTCTAAAATTTTCGGACGAATGCTTTACAGATACAATATTTCTTTGAACTGCAGTTCGTTGGGTATTGCGCTAAACCGATGTACGACGAACTGCACTAAACAACTTACATTAGTGTTATTTCGCTAAGACCATCTAGGACCACGTTAGGTCTTGTTACATTTAGTAGTGCACTTTGCTTTCTTTGAAGCCCAGATCTACTTTATTCTTTGTGAGTGGCCTAGATTATGTTATCCGACCAATGGTCACGGCGTCTTCTTTGCTCGAATCGGTTTATTCCGTTCGTGATTATCTTGCGGAACAGACACTTGTTACAGGCTTCATGTTTCATTCGTATGAATTAGAGGGCTTCTTCAGTATCTAAACCAGGGAATTGTGGTTTAGGGATTTGAAGAAAAAGGTGGAAAGTCTTCTTTGTCGAACTGTTTCTGTCCATTTGTTTGAAGTGACCATGAAATCGAACATGTATTTTACGGACTGGTCTGTAATTTTCCCTGCTGTGCGGTAGACTTTCTTGTTGGACGTTCTTTTGGTGTATGCCATCCTTACAATGTTAAGAGTGCGCTAATGATGCTACACTCTTTTTTCTCCACTTGTTCGAGGAGGCCATCATGTGCATTTAGGGGTAGGATTCCATCTGTATTCACAACCTTTGCTTCAGAACCGTTTGATTATGATGTATATTACTGTTCTGTGAAAAGCATATTTGGGTGTATATTGTACGTGACGTTGATAGGCTATTTCAAGTTTACGTATTCGTTCTTTAAGTGCGTCCTTGTCGACTCCGGTTTTCCTATTGCTCTCATTCAGGTGGACGAGAGTGTTGTACCTAGGAACACAGTACGGTTTTTGGTCGTTGGATCAGTATAGTGATTGATTTTAGAGTCATATGAAGGAATTTTCACTGGAGACAGCCAGAGGCATTTTTCGCCATTATCTACAGCTTTTTTATTATGTAAATTGAAGGAGGAGGGGGTGGGGGTGGGGGTAGGGGGGGGGGGGGGCAAAGGGAAAGAAATGGGAAGGGAAAGGAACTAATGATATGAGCTCCATTGGGGCTTGATGCAGAATCAGCAGCGACGAGTGAAAATGTGTGCCGGACCGAGTGTCGAACCCAAGACCTCCTGCTTACTAGGCCGTTGCGTTAATCACTGCGTCAGCCGGGACACATTGTTCAACGCCCACGCGTGAACTATCTCGACATGCTCCGTGGACGACTCTTACTCCCACGTCCGTGTCCTCCATGCTAGCTAATTTTAGATTCCCGCTGGAGGTAGCATATAAAAATGTTGTTGTCTTTAAACACATTTAAGTGTTGCATAATATATTGAAGCTGTTTGGAATATATTGTTAGTAATCGAGGTACAGAATTTACGGTGAACACAATGCTATATGTTTTTAGAACAATTTATATAACACGTGGACAGTTGGGCAGTATTTCGTCGATTGTACACTATACTGTAACTTGCAACAGAAAAAGGTGTTTTACTTAGGAACATGTGACACTTGAAAATTAACTGCGTTCCTGTATTGTCTTACCAATTTTACCTATCTAGAAAATAGAATTTGTGCTTGTTTCCAATAGCTTTTGTTTCAAAACGAATTTAACTTGTAACTGGTTTTCGATAATACTTCAGATTTGATTTCAGTTACTGATTCTTGCTTTCTGCTTGAGTAATAATGTCACAGACAATCAAGTACGGTAATGATGTGTTTTCTTGATTGCAACGCTTTTCACTTTCAGTCGAATATTTGTTCCTAGCTACGTGACGATGCTATACATTCGAAATTGCTCTCACGTGGGGACAAACTTTAATTTTGCAGAATAATTTTTGTAATTTGAGAAGGAGACTGCGTCACGTAAAAAGTGAATACCATCATTTAGAAATGGAATAAGAAAATGAATGGTACTTCTATTACAGGGTAGGCTTGACGCGAAAATCTGAAAAATATACCGAGGTACTTAAATTTTTCTACTCTGCCGATGTCCGCATATTTCGTCTAGAGTTTCGCGGAGGGACATCTTTGATTGTAGTCATTGCTACAAGTGAGTGTGCGTTTGTTGAAGCGAATCTATAGATTTGTGATACCTGTTCAATACTAAATGGCGATACAGCTGTGTCAAATGAACCGCTCGATACCATTCATATCCTAACGGTGTTTCTTGGTAATTGCAAACCTTATTTTCATATTGGCAGTTTTCGAAACTGTTATGATATATGGCGCCTAAAAATCGTTTTATCATATTATATTTTTACATTATGTTTTTGAAAATATAAAGAAACGGATTTTCAAGAACATAGTGGAAAAATATAGCATGATAAATAAAATTTTGATTGATAGTCGTCAAATATCAATAGTCGCGAAAATTTCCATAGAGAAAATAAGTTTGCAGTTTCCAAGAATCGTTAGGATATGAATGGTATCGAACGGTTCATTTGACACAACTGTGTCGTGATCTAGTGCTGAACACATATCACAGCCGTATATATACGTTTCAGTAATTCTACAGTTATTGAGTTCTGCCATGTTGGAGATTTTAAAGTGTTCGAAGAAATATTTCTCAGGGAGAAGGACGTGACAGCAACAAACTGTTGTCAATGCGCCCCCGCTTCATCCCCCCCCCCCACTCCCCGTGCCCCTCGCGTCCACCAGAACTGAACTCAGGACCCACGCCTGTGTGGTGGTCAGCTGGCGGCAGTTAAGCCGACAGCCCAAGGTAGTAGATGGAGCAAGAGCGGTGCCTCCAACCGGTGTTTGGCAAAACCCCGCCGCTCGCTCCTGCGACTACAAGCACAAAGTTTGTTTTTGCTGCGCCGACTCCCTCTCGCTACCTTCCAGACCCGCGTCAGCGCTGTCCTGGCGGCTGCGTCGCTTGCGCGCAGTCAGCGTCGGGCGAAGCCGCGGGGTGACCTTGCAGTTCGCAACGTGCAGCAGAACAGCGGGCCCATGTGGCGCTGCTTGTATCTTTGGCTACTCCAGCACTGCTGGGTGTCCGTAACACACCACCTCTTCTTATTCCTCCTAGTGCCGTACTTCATCAGTTTACACTAGTGAGAAATCGAATTACAGCTACCTACAAGCAAACGTGTGATAACTCGGTAAATTTTCTTAACCTCGACGTACCACAACAAGACAAAGAGCCAGAAAGGCTCTCCGAAATCAAGCCTTCCAAGACGCAGGCGATACTTAGAGGAAGAACTACAAGCAGCTCTAGAATCGAAATTCGTTTCAGGATTTAGTAGTGAATATGGTGACTTTACTTTAATTTTTTAACGGACTATATTAGAATTGTTTTCATAACCATATTACTGGCTTTTTTTTATTTTATGTCTTTTATTAAGCTTGCTACTACACCCCATACATCGTAAGAATAAACCAAATGTAAACAAACACAAACGCTATGATTGGTCAGCAGCCGTAGCACACGTACACCGGTGTTGTTGCGCACTTGGAAGTAGATCCTACTTATGTATAAGATATCTTATCACTAATGAATAATGAGCGTTTGGCGTCATTGGCCGGGAGGCCCCGTACGGGGCAGGTCCGGCCGCCTTGGTGCAGATCTTTTTACATTCGACGCCACATTAGGCGACCTGCGCGCTGAATGAGGATGGCATGATGATGAAGACAGCACAACACCCAGTCCCTGAGGAGAGAAAATACCCGTATAGGCCGGGAACCGAACCCGGGCCCGTAGTACGGCAATCCGTCACGCTGGCCACTCAGCTATCAGGGCGCACAAGGTAAATAGGACACCCTGTACATGTACACAAAACATTCAAAAAAGAATGTCGGTGAACTGTAACTGAAAACTGTTAAAGAAACGGTTGCTGCAGATGGACCATAATTTTCAATTATAAACGAATATAAAAATAACACAATAAAGAAGTTGAAGCTAAAATGATGTGCAACTCTTGTTTTGGTGCGAAAATAGCTATTGTATTTAGACACTGAAATATACACTGTCCGGTCACATTAATGTGGCGAACGCCTGTATTCGATGTCAATGTGCAATAACCACTCACAAGCGACAGATGACAGCACTAGCAGTGGAGGGTATATAAAGCTTGTCGGGGGGGGGGGGGGGGGGGGGGGGGAATGAGGAAAGTACTGCAATCGTCGTCTCGTAAAGCGGAAACGTAGCGATCTACGTGACGTCCAGAAGGGCTTTATCATTGGCTTTCGGGTCACGGTGGGAGCATTTCCGAGACGGCTAAATTCGTAAACTATTCTCGTGCCGCCTTGTAAAGTATATCGTGCATGGCAAAATGGCGCTATCCAAAACTGGCGCATCACGGGCCACAGACGACAAGGGTGAACGACTGCTGCGAATGAACGTGCAGTTATTGAGCAGCTGACCGCCCACATGAACCAATGGGCTACGAACAGCGTCTCTTCAACGACCATTCAGCGATCGTTGCTGCTATTGGTCCTCCGCAGCAGCTCCTGTTTCATGCACCGAGGCTGCAATTTGCACGCCAGTAAGACAACTGGAATCCAACCGACTGGCGAGAGGTGGCCTTTTCAGATGAATCATGTTTAACGCTCCATAGGACAAACGCCCGTTGTCGTGTATGGCGTGGAATGTCTGAAAGCGAAAATGCTACAATCAGGAGGTCTGGGGAATGGTTTCGTGACATTCCTTGGGTAATCTTGTCCTTCTGGAAAGCACAGTGGGTCAACAAAAGTACGCAGCTATCCTTTGGGACCATGTCCACCCCTACATGCAGTTTGTTTTTCCTCGGACGGTATTGTGTACCAGAGGGACAATACGACGTATCACACAGCTCGCAGTTTCCGTGCATGGTTCGACGAGCACCAGGATGAATTTATCTCACTTCCCCGGCTACCAAACTTTCGGAATTAAAATCCAGTCGAGAAACTATGAGACCTTCTGCATCAAGCTGCTCGCTCCTTGGATCCTCAGTCAAGAAACATAGCGCAACTGGCCACGGTACTGGAGTCGCCATACCTCCATATTTTTGTTCATACCTTCCAGAACCTCACTGACTCTTTTCTTACACGTCTCGCGCTGTGAAATGTGGTTATTCAGACATTTGACAGGTGATCACATTAATGTGGCTGAACCGTGTAATAAGTGCTTTCGCTGCCAATGATAATCTGTGTAACACATTCACGCACGATCAACTCAGTCTAATGTTGCAACATATGCCGTGATGACTCTGGAAGCGAGTTGTGAGAATATGCTAATAGTTGAGAAGAATCATCAACACAGATTTACAGTGAACTTGCGGGTGTTGATAATCAATGACTCTTTAACTGGCCCGAAATCTGATTCCGTGTCACTGTTCTACAGCAGTGTACATGGCATTTCTCAAAGACTTACCTAACTGGAATTCACTTGATACTCTAGCATGTGTGTGATTCCACCATGATGGAACCCAAGTTCATTTTGTACACCTGTTTCATGAATACTGGTCATAACTGGTCCCTGACAGGCGGTAGCCAGCTCGCAGTAGCCAGCTCGTTCATCTTACCAGTCTCCACCTGACTTCGTCTTATGAGATTATATGCGAAGAGGAAAAAAATTATCTTTGTAACACCGAACAACACCAGAGGTTGTTTAACGGATCATGCATATACACTCCTGGAAATGGAAAAAAGAACACATTGAGACCGGTGTGTCAGACCCACCATACTTGCTCCGGACACTGCGAGAGGGCTGTGCAAGCAATGATCACACGCACGGCACAGCGAACACACCAGGAACCGCGGTGTTGGCCGTCGAATGGCGCTAGCTGCGCAGCATTTGTGCACCGCCGCCGTCAGTGTCAGCCAGTTTGCCATGACATACGGAGCTCCATCGCAGTCTTTAACACTGGCAGCATGCCGCGACAGTGTGGACGTGAACCGTATGTGCAGTTGACGGACTTTGAGCGAGGGCGTATAGTGGGCATGCGGGAGGCCGGGTGGACGTACCGCCGAATTGCTCAACACGTGGGGCGTGAGGTCGATGTTGTCGCCAGTGGTCGGCGGAAGGTGCACGTGCCCGTCGACCTGGGATCGGACCGCAGCGATGCACGGATGCACGCCAAGACCGTAGGATCCTACGCAGTGCCGTAGGGGACCGCACCGCCCCAGCAAATTAGGGACACTGTTGCTCCTGGGGTATCGGCGAGGCACATTCGCAACCGTCTCCATGAGGCTGGGCTACGGTCCCGCACACCGTTAGGCCGTCTTCCGCTCACGCCCCAACATCGTGCAGCCCGCCTCCAGTGGTGTCGCGACAGGCGTGAATGGAGGGACGAATGGAGACGTGTCGTCTTCAGCGATGAGAGTCGCTTCTGCCTTGGTGCCAATGATGGTCGTATGCGTGTTTGGCGCCGTGCAGGTGAGCGCCACAATCAGGACTGCATACGACCGAGGCACACAGGGCCAACACCCGGCATCATGGTGTGGAGAGCGATCTCCTACACTGGCCGTACACCACTGGTGATCGTCGAGGGGACACTGAATAGTGCACGGTACATCCAAACCGTCATCGAACCCATCGTTCTACCATTCCTAGACCGACAAGGGAACTTGCTGTTCCAACAAGACAATGCACGTCCGCATGCATCCCGTGCCACCCAACGTGCTCTAGAAGGTGTAAGTCAACTACCCTGGCCAGCAAGATCTCCGGATCTGTCCCCCATTGAGCATGTTTGGGACTGGATGAAGCGTCGTCTCACGCGGTCTGCACGTCCATCACGAACGCTGCTCCAACTGAGGCGCCAGGTGGAAATGGCATGGCAAGCCGTTCCACAGGACTACATCCAGCATCTCTACGATCGTCTCCATGGGAGAATAGCAGCCTGCATTGCTGCTAAAGGTGGATATACACTGTACTAGTGCCGACATTGTGCATGCTCTGTTGCCTGTGTCTATGTGCCTGTGGTTCTGTCAGTGTGATCATGTGATGTATCTGACCCCAGGAATGTGTCAATAAAGTTTCCCCTTCCTGGGACAATGAATTCACGGTGTTCTTATTTCAATTTCCAGGAGTGTATATAAGTTTTGGGAAAGCCCTGTTGTAAATGTGCGACAAATGCAAGTTTCTTAGATAAATTATTATAAAACGTGTCTACTTAGATTTTTGATCATCGTCAGTCGATTAATGACAAATCTGAAATTTTCTGAACCTCGTTTGATGCTGTCGTATCTGGATTTGGGCGCTCCTTCTCGACCGTCCTTGTATCATCTCCCCAGTACAACACTTAGGATGAAGGCAGTAGTAAGATATTTCTGTGATCCCTGTGTCACGAGAAAGATGTATAATGGTGCACATTTACATGATGCTCAGTAACGGCTGCAGGGATTCAGCTAGTTAATCAACCACTCAGTCACACAACGGTACTGGTGTTCGAATGCCATGAGAAAACGAAGGACTGTTTCCTCTGCGTCTCATAATGCTGTGGACTTTTCAGGGAGCCTAATGTTAATTTTGTATCATCCAGTCCTTTCTTGTTTTCAGTGTTTTCCATAAGTTTCTTTCTTCGCCAATTCTGCGGAGATCCTCCTCATTCTTTTCATTATTAGTGCACATATAGCACCGCATCTTAAACGCTTCCTTTCCCGGTTTTTTCCACAATCCATGATTCGCTACTATACAGTACCGTACTACGAAGGTACATTCTCAGAAATTTGTCTTTCAAATTGAGGCCGATGTTTGATACTGGTAGGTCTCTTGAGGATAAAATTCAGTCGCCAGTTGCAAACAAATATTTTGTTATTATAAACTGAATTCAAATGAAATGAAAATGAAAATGAAGACCTTATAAGTTTTCTCTGAAGAACAATTGTTTCCGTTTCAAAAGCCAACTATGTCAACAAGGTCAAGGTCCTACTGTGTGAGCCGGTACGGCTCGCTATTTAATTTTTTATTTTGTTTTTGAAACCATCTGTCTTCTCAGTACTCGCCGCGATGTCAATACCGAGATCGGACTGGAGTCTGTGGCCGCCGCGTATCTTTGGCGAGTTGGCTTCCGGCGCCCGCCGAGGGACAGAACGAGGAATAACGGGGTTACTGGGAGTTAGCTGTGGACTGTGCGCGAGGAGCAACGTCGGTGTCGGAGTGCAAGGCCGCTTGGTCGGTGGGCCCCGCGGAAGAAGTCGGTTGGGGACGAAGATCCTAGTGTCGTGAGCCGGTGTTGTCCCCATGGTGGTCATCGTGTGGTCATTCAAGGACCGAGAGGTGATATTTTAGTTTTGCCCTTGAATTCCAACGGAGAATTACGGCAAGTTTGGTGTATGAGGAGGACATAGGAATTCTAAAAAGATGCAATTTGGTGGCGCGTATGTCAGACTCGTGAGTGTTGTAAGTTTTGCTTCGATACTGCAGTCTCCAGTTAGAGCGCTGGTTGGGATGAGAGCGTTGATATTGGCAGTGTCATTTATTTAGCAGCTTTAAAGTAAATGTTTTGCATCGAAGGTGGACCCAAGTGAGGGACCGAATCATTGCTTGTATTCTTAAGAAACCTAACAAGGGGAGGCCGCCAATTGTGAAATTCAGATTCGATTCATACTGCGCATAATAAAAGCTCATGGCCAGAGGTGTAATGTGGCAAAGCACCAAGATGCACTTCTCAGCTGTTGTCGAGAAAATTGACAGTTAAAAGAAACCGTTGCGGTGAAATACTCTCTACGATTAATAATTTTATACAGCGTCGTGGCGCAGCGGTAAGCGCTCGGGTTCGTAATCCGAAGGTTGCTGGATCGAATCTCGCGCCATGCAACTTTTTTTCATTATTAGTTTTTTGTAATTCAAATATATATATATATATATATATATATATATATATATATATATATATATATATATTAATGAATTGCTTATGCATGTTGGTGAAGGCGGATCACTCTCCAATTGTACCGCCTCCATTTTTCCGTTTGTTTAACATGGTGTACCAAAGCTCTCAAGTCCGCACTGATTTTCGACGATGTTATACGTTGCGCTAGGGACCGCATCTACCTTCTTTCGAAGTTAGCAGGCATCTACGCTCGTTTCGGCCCATTCAACATCTGTCCTTCAAGTGTAACGAGCGAGTAACGGCGTTTATATTTCATACCTGCCACAGCAATTTTGTGTTCGTGGGGTTTCTATTCTAATTCGAACGTTTGACTTACGCTATACGTATTCGTTTCGGAATACCGTTTCTACGTCTTCCGTTAACTATACGTGGTTAACATTATGAAGACAATCAATAACATTTGTGAAATACAACTTTGTTTGCGGAATACACAATGATGTTCGAAGTCGCCAGTTTTTCCACGACAAGCGACTTCCAACAACTTATTATATGCATAATTGTTGCAACTGATTGCCGGGATTTATATATATATCTGTGTGTGTGTGTGTGTGTGTGTGTGTGTGTGTGTGTGTGTGTGTGTGTGTATACATTTCAATTACAAATAACAAATAATAAAAAAAAGTTGCATAGCGCGAGATTCGATCCGGCGACCTTCGAATTACGAACCCGAGCGCTTACCACTGCGCCACGACGCTGTAGAAAACTATTAATCGCAGAGAGTATTTCACCGCAACGGTTTCTTTTAACTGTCGATTTTCTCGACAATGGCTAAGAAGTGCATCTTGGTGCTTTGCCACATTACACCTCTGGCCATGAGCTTTTATTATGCACAGTATGAATCGAATCTGAATTTCACAATTGGCGGCCTCCCCTTGTAAGTCGGCCCCCAGCCTGTCCAGCTCTCTTATCTACAGTTACAACGAGTAATTCGACACTCTGGGAGTGTCCACAAGTGAACTTTGGAGGTACTGTTAAGTGTTTGTAGTAATGGAAAGATTGACTGTGGAGTTTTTCAGTCGGACACTTACGAATCGTGTTAATTGCAGTTCACTTCCTATGGTATTTAACGGTTGTAATTGTCGTGGGGAAATCGCCGATAGCATTTTCATAATTTAGCTTGGAACGTCATTCTGTGGTTTGGTGTGGAACTCCCAAGAGTTCGAAGCCCCAAATATTTTCTTTCTGCCTTTGCTGAGGTTGCCTTGCAACAATTGTTGATTTGTCTATTATCTACCCCACCGTACTGCTCTTTGGTGTGGTGAGGTATAGTCGAAGTGTTCACTAGTACCACACTACTCCCTCTCCAGTTTTAAGATTAGGGTGCCACATTCACATCGACGTATAATCCCAGTATGCAATTTGTGTAAGTTGATTGCACCCTGTAAACGCTTTGTACATAGTGGAAAATCTTTCCCGTGAAGTATATGATCCTGAAGGACAGCACGGTGCACAACAGCGCATGACTACGATGAACTCAAAAGATATGTATTGCATATTATTTCTTTAACGGATGTAACTACTTAACTTAAGGATTGATTTATGTGTTTTTTTATTTATTCTGGAAGGAAAAGATTTCCATACCTAGTTAATTATAACATCTATGCTTAATTATTTGTCATAAGTCGTTGGGTGTCGTATGGATCACATCTAGGGAGGTTTATGGTGTAAAGTGTTTAAATGAAAGGAAAATCGCATGGTAGAGGCTACAGGGTTTGAGTGTACGTTGATAGAAATCAGATTTTATTCCATTTAAGTTGTTGTTTTAATTAAAATTTTGTGATCAATATTTTATTGTCTTTATAGATCACAGGTGATATCTAGGAAAACTTTGGTGTTGCCATGTGCCGTTAGAATCTTTTATTTAACCTTGCATTATGACATTTGTGTTTTTTTCCTTGCTTGAAAAGGGATTTTTAGCTTTAAGCGTTGTAAATTGATTCTGAGAGCTGTTCTTTGATCTGTTATTGTTCAAGAGTCTGTTGGTTAAATAATGCTTCAGGAACTTTCATTAAGAAACTATATTGAGGATCTTGCTGTTCATGATAACAAATGTTCACTTACTATTTTAAAATCAAGTTAATAAAGTTGTAAAACTTTAAAGGTAGAAAAATACTTTTATTAGCGAAGCTGTGCCTGTCCGTACTCCCCACAACTTCCACGTATTCAAGATATTGGCCCTTGGGCGTTGTCTGATGTTTTCCCCGGTATCTATCGCAGCTAACTCCTGAGGGACCGTGTCAATATGGGGAACCACCTTGTAGGATTTCTAGCTAACGCCTTCATTAATAATTCTTAAATAATCTTTTTTAATTCCCACCCCACTCTAGCCAACAGCATTTCTTTCTACGGAAGATACGTACCATCATTGTAGACAAAGGAAATCTGAAGGACTTCATATAACTTATCGAGTCACTGAACTACTTCCAACCTAATATTAAATTTACATATAAAATATAAAATCAAGGTAATAAACTGAGTTTACTGGACCTGAAGCTTTGTTTGGTAGATGGTGAAATAACTTTGATATTTACAGGAAGTCCATCACAGCAGGTAACATGATGCCTCTTTTACTCTATGATCGACAGCATCATTTGCTATTGCTACAGAACTTAAGAACTCAAAGTATATAGCGATAAAAACCGGATATCAAGCAAATCTTGCGTAAAACATTTGTAATAATAAAACTAACAAGAATACAAATTCCTCTACTCTTATTGTTAATAAATACACTACCAACCAATCTCTATCTGACATTTCATATCGTATAGCCAATTTATTTAAGAAATATGACAACACTGTGTCCTTCACCACTAATAATGCCACCAGGTTGCCATTTGTAGAAACCTTCAACTGACAAATTTCTTAAATCTGGGATATGTAAAATACAATGTAATATATGTCCGAGTTTTTATATAGAACAGACAGGGAAGGCATTTAAGACCCGCTTTCGTGAGTACTTGCTCGACAAAGAGGGGGGGGGGGAATTCATATAAGTAAACTTTTGGAGAATATCTCAAAACAGAAAACACACTTCCTCCATCCTTTCTTAATGGGAATTTTACCTTTAGTTAGTTGACAAGAGTTACAAAATGAACCTTTTAGAAGAATTTGAAATATATAAACATATTCACCTAAATTAAAAGATTCGTGATTGTTCAGCTTGAATTAAAAACAGACACTATTGTAACTGAAAACAGATACTATTTTGATTGCATCTCATCTCTTATAAAATATGACAATTAGTCCATTCCTTTTATCAATGATGTTTTTTTCAAGTGAATTTTATGTATAACTTCTTTATATACCTTGTTTATATTTTCAAATATGCTTTAATATATGTTCCTTGCTGCTAGCATTGCAGATACATAGATGTGATGCAGTTACTGTAAACTGTCAATCAATGTTTAATCACATACAATGTGTACGTTTCTGGAGATAAAAGGGCATTACGCCTCTATGAAGGAGATACTGACATCTGCTAAAGTAATACTAAGTAAGTTTCTGTTATATGCTTTTATACTTCTCATAAATGTTTAACCAAGGGCTACAGATTTATAACATCTCTGATTTTGCAGACTTCTGACAGCCATGCATAAAATAATAATAGATTTTCCTTGACCAGGAATTCCCTCTTTGGCTGCGCTAATCTGTTTTTTATCTTCTCCTTACTTCGTCCGTCAGTGTGTTATTTTGCTTGCAAGGTCGGAGAATTCCTGAAATTCGTCTACTTCGAGGTCCTCAATTCTGACGTTAAGTTTGTCACTTGTCTTATTTCTGCTACTCTTCAATACTTTAGTGTTTCTTCAGTTTAGCCTAGTCTCAGTCAATATTATTTCCTCACACAGGGTAAAAAAACTACGTATACAAAATTATAATTTTTTTTAGAGGAGGTAGAATGAAACACTTTTTAATGATACAATAATGTCTCAGGTGCACCGTTTCCCCGCAAGGGTCTACGAAGGTTATGACGCTGGAGACGGTCAGAGGCGATGGCGTTGTGTGATAAATATTGTTTTAGAGATGTTGCTGAAAATGTCGTCCGTTTACATTAGTGCTCAACTGGCATCTGAGTGCTAATGATTGATTAATACGCTAAAAACAATCTCGTGTTTCACGAATAATGGTCGCATCGTCAGCCCAAGGGCAACCAGCTGTTCCGCGTCTCTTACTCCAAACGCTTCATCTCTATCCACAAAAAGAAATCCGTAGGAGTGAGGTAGGGGAACATGGTGGCCAGGATACTGGAGCACCGCCCCCAGCCCTCCGAATCCGACAATTGAGGGGAAGATTTAGTGATATCTGACATTAACGGCAATGTGTACTGGGGCACCGTCATGGTGGAACCATAATCGCTTCACTGCTAGCGGGACATTCTTAAACATTTCCAGCAGCATTTCAGGAAGAAAGATACGGTAATTTCCTCCACCGAGTAAGTTAAGCAGAAGATGCGGCCCAATCAAGTGATCGTGGACAATACTAGATGTCAGCTGTACATAAATGTAAATGGAAACTTTCAACAATATCTCTGAAGTAGTATTCATCACACAGCACTACTGTCTCTGACTATCTCTAGCGCCATAGACGTTCATTGACCTCTTTCAGTGTTTCGTTTTGTCTCCTCTAAACACACTAAAATTTTGTATACACAATTTTTTACACCATGAATGTGGAATGTAGAAGGCGTTCCTTCTCTGCAGAAATGCTAATTATTTGCATATCATCATATGAAGTGCACTTCATGCCAATTTGAAGTTCTTTTACGTGTCGCCTTCATTGTGTTGCACTTTAACTGGCCGCATACGGATTCATTATGGTAGTTGTGTCTCCAAGATGCCAGCTGCGGGTTCCCACATAGACTTATCTGAAGCTATACATGAAATACAAACTACCAGCCGTATAAGAGAATAACGAAAATGAAAATTTTTCTGTTCAATAAACTTTACCAACAGCCGAATACTTTAAGATAATTTATTTTATTCTGAAGGCAACCAGTTTCAGCAATTCATTTTGCCATCTTCAGGTCTCATACGCTTTTTTCAAATCAACGAAATTATCGTATAGCGCCATAAAACTGGATACCGTAAATTGCAATCGTTGTGCAGCTGATTCATACGAAACAGTGACAGCCAACAATTCAAATTTACGGTATACAGTTTTATGGCGCTATACGATAAGTTCGTTGATTTGAAAAAAGCATATGAGACCTGAAGATGGCAAAATGAATTGCCGAAACTGGTTGCCTTCAGAATACAATAAAATATCTTAAAGTGTACGGCTGTTGGTAAAGTTTATTGAATTGAAAAGTACGTACCAGCCGACGTCTCCTGGCCGTAATGGACCAACAGAGATAAAAACGAAAATTTGTGCCGGATCGGGACTCAAACACGGATTTCCGTCTCTTCGCGAGCGGTCGCCCTAACCGTTATCTTTTATCGCTTGTAGCGAGGTATTCCTCGCAGTGTCTCTAACGTACATGGCGTCCGAAAAGTCCCTCATCAAATACTAAACGGTTACCATTATTCCGAAGCACAATATTCGCCCCACTACAATCGCCGGAAGGGTGCGACGATGGTCAGACTTGAACCCGAAGTTCTGTGCTCCTGAGGGTGCGTTAAATCTTCGGAGTAAAGTGTAAGGATCTACTATGTAGCTCATACAAAGAATCAAGGACGCAGCAATGCAGTGTTGTAATAATTTGCGTGAAATGCATTCGCAGTTACGAATAAGAGCCATCACCAGTTGTATTAGGGAACGACGACAGTGAGATGGACGTGTATGTGTGTAGGAAGGAACTTTGCATCGTTCCTCTTAAGGGGCTCCGGAACGCCCTATACCTGCAATGTTAAAATAACGCTTATAAATTACATCTTTCCTCACAAAGTATTTGAGGAAGGAAGTTGAACTTTTTACAGATTATTTATTGGACTATGGGCTACAACTTAACACAGGGATATTACAAAAATTTAGTTCAGTTATTAAAGATGATTTTTTTTCAATTGTAATGAAAATTCACAACATTTTTTTGCAATTTTTTATTTATATATTCAGAAATATACAGTTTTTTGGAAAAAGGCAGTGTTAAATTATGAAGAAGGTACTGTGTAACATTTACTGAAAGTTTGAAACAAATATGTTTGGAAGATCCTTAGAAAACATGTAATTAGTATGAGAAAATAAAAGTTTTGGGAATCGAGCGACAAAGATTGGATTAACTTTTTAGTGCATTCCAGGTCCATAGGATGGATTATCTTCATCCTCGGCAAACTCCTCCTCCAGCTTCCTCTTGTTCCTCCTCCTGTTTACTCTTGCTTGTATTTCTAGACTCTTTACAGCCCTGTCTGCAGCCTGAAGGCGTTCCTTGTCTAAAGCAAGCATCGCTCGTTGTTGTGTTCGTAGATTTTGCTACCATTTTCTTCAGTTGCAGTTACTGCAACACTGTTCCAAAAGGTGGTCATGTATGAACACTTATCACATTTCAGTTGTATTTCACTAGCAAGTCCTACGTGCTTTATTATGGAGAGTTCCAGATCAACTTCACTACAATGAATACATCTTACACAGTTTTAAAAAATTCCTTTGAGAACCGACATATCAAATATTTCATTCACATCCGATTCGCCCATAAAACGTTCATAGTTCTCACTCATTGAACCAAGCTTCTTCTGTGAAGTATTTTCTTTCCCACTTTGACTGCTATGGGCAGGTGTACTTGAGAGGTTAGGTTCACTCACTTGGTTATCGTCTTTATTGTTTACAGTAATAACACATACCTTTGGCTTTCCAACATTTCTCCTTTTCTTAAAAGCCTTCAGAGGATTTCTAATAACTTTACTTTTACTCATTATTATACTTCAACAAAACAGAGACTCAAGAAACAGAATTAATTACGAATATTTTCGAGATAACGACAGAGTAAATAAACATGAAACAATCGACAATCACACCAGCGATATATATTGAACCATCACAGGTTAGCCACAACACATACTTTATCTCACATCACTAAAATGTACCTGATGAACGCGGAAGTTAATAATAACACCATTTGACAGCAGTTTAACAGCGCCACAGTGGGTCAAGCCCATGTAGAACACATTTCAAAAAAAATTTAAAAATAGTTGTAGTCTTCGGAATTGAATAAATTATATATCTATTAAAAGGTAATAGTCTGCAGATTCAGAAAACGCAAAAAAGTAAAAATAGAACTTTTCATGATTTTGATCCTTTCCGGAGCCCCTTAATAACACAGCCATTGCTATATCGTTTTTATCCGCCGGTACCAGAAAATGACTTTCAGTAAAAAAATTTCCTTCACAAATTTCCGTTGTCGTAGTTGCCTTATACATCTGATAGTTTTATTCGCAGGCGTGAGTGCATTCATGCATTTCATGACGGATGTAATAGCTGCAGTGCCTGGTCCTTCCGAAATGAATGCACGTCCGAAGCAACACTGCACTGTTCTTGTTAACAACACAGGCGCTACAATATCGTACCTATATGACGTTAGCTTGAGCAACGGAAGCGCGGAGATCTGTGCGTCCCTTGCTGAATGAAAACGCCTGGAACCAGCTAAGAGCGGCCTTTAGAGCCCACTTAGCATAGCCGATTGTGTTCTTGGCAGCCAGGCTGCATAGTTAGCAGCAGGCACGGCTGAGATAGCGAGAGTTTCCTTTGGGTCAGTCGAGTGTTCCGACACTCGGGCGATAGTAAGTGTGGCACGTGTAGGCCGCTGCGGGGGTCGATGGCCCCATCCACACGCGCCGTTCAGCCTCTGAAGGATGCTGCTTCTCGTAACGGAGTCCCAGTGCATCGGCGTTTCCCACCCTACCATTGACTCCGCAAAATGCACGGCAATCCTTTGTACCTCGCTAAGCGTTATGAATGTTAGAGATCTGTCTGAATCATACCTCTATTCTGAACACACTATGATTAATTGTCTGATAAAGATGCAGTAGTGAGACAGTTTTTACTAACGGACTTCGGCAACAAACTAACTCCGTCCAAACAGGCCATGAAGGCCCAACTGTACCGACCGGCCGCCGTGTCATCCCCAGCCCACAGGTGTCACTGAATGCCGATATGGAGGGCATGTGGTCAGCACACTGCGCCCCCGGCCGGAGCCGCTACTTCTCAATCAAGTAGAGAGACGCCCGCTAACCTGCAGGGCAGAAGAGGTGATTAGGATAGTGGAAAGGGCCAAATAAGGTGTTGGTCAGGTTCATTCAAAATTGTAATTTATTGTAATTTAATAACACCTTTAAACCAAAACAGCACATAGCCGAGCCTTTAGAACTACGAGTTTCAAAAATGCAATTATTTCACGGCTGAGTTAAAATTGCAAATAAAATAATTAAAATATATATGATATTACAGCTAGGCTAGCTAGCCTAAAGGCAAAAGCAGACAGAACAAACATATGCAAAGGCGCAATACAAGTGGCTAAGAGCCACAATTAAATTTTAAAATTTTAAAATATATTACCATAATCTTTTAAGGCAGAAGGCCGCAATGTTTTGCTTAAAGGGTAATTTCCAGAATAAGGTTTTAAGCGGCTTAAGGCCCACAATTGATTTTCCAAAATTCAAAAATACATTAAGTCCAGTAAAAACAAGAATCTTTAAATCACTAGTTATGATAGCTTATAAACAGACAGTTAAACACCGGTGAGAAGGACAATTAAACGGCATTCAGAAGCCTCCAGGGAGGTCGGTCTGCCCTCGTTCACTTAGGTGAGACAGGTGGTGAGCTCAACTACACTTGATTTGTCGGAACCCAACTAGGGGACAGCCACGGACAGACCGACACAATGACTTGCTTGTCACCAATCAGTATATGAGACCTGAAACAGAAAAGGTTACGAACGTGATAAGCCACAATGAAGTATGTATTAGCTGTCAAAACTACACACCATGTTGAACAGCGACAACAGGTGAGGAAAGGACCCTGCCTGAAATTACATCAGTGGCCAGGGCAGGTAACTGGAACACTAATGGCCACAAGGCAGGAAATTCCGCTGGTACACTCGAATTTAAAATACAGTAATATAGTTAACTTTATCCAAAAGGAACAATGCCTGAATTTACGTCAGTGGCCAGGGCAGGTAACAAGAACACCAACAGCCACAAGACAGAAAATTCCGCTGCTGCACTCAAATTGTAGTCAACCAATATAGTTAATTGCACTGCACGGCGGCTAAATTTCAGCAATAGAAACACTCGGTGTTGCTCACAAGAAAACCTCCACACCAGCGAACCACCGAAACGAACCACCATAAAATGAATGGGCGTAGCTTGGGTACTTTAAAGCACTGCTCAACTTTGACGTCCTGGGTCGGTGAACCACGAAGCTCGTAGCGATCGGACAGCTCCACACACGCTCCGACACTGCGCAGGGACCGCGAGTGGACCCAGCCGACTGCGCCGCACCGAGATAACTTCCCTGGTCCGCAGCAACCGGCCGACTCTGCCCTCAGAATGCCGTCAGTGGACATAACGCCAACTACACGCACAACCTGACAAACACCTGAACGAAGAGCTGAACGATACGCAACGGTAACCAAGCACGCACGAAGACAAATCGGGAGTCGATGCACACACACACACACACACACACACACACACAGCCAACTCGTGAACGACCGGCGAGCCAAAAAGCGTCGTCCGGTCGGACGACTGACCAACGATCCACCAAGACCGTGGCCCGACTCAAGTAACGCGTGGCGGCAATGGTTGGGCGATCCATGTCGACGCAGACCTCACTGCTGCTCCAACCCGACTGCACTAGTGCCGCATTGCAACTCACCGACAGGCAGGTCCGGACTGCGCTCCAGACGCGTTCCAACTGACTGGCGGACCCGAACTCCAACTGGCTTACTACAGACAACGAGCGGGAAGTAATAGCAGTCGAGCAAAGATACTGCGAGAGGGGATATATCGATACGCGCTGCTAGCGCCGGTCACGGTCAGGCAAAACATCAATTCACAAGGGAACCTCCCCATCGCACCCCCCTCAGAGTTATTTATAAGTGGGCACAGTGGATAGGCCTTGAAAAACTGAACAGAGATCAATCGAAAAAACAGGAAGAAATTGTATGGAACTATGAAAAAAATAAGCAAAATATACAAACTGGGTAGTCCATGCGCAAGATAGGCAACATCAAGGAGAATGTGAGCTCAGGAGGGCCGTGGTCCCGTGGATAGCGTGAGCAACTGCAGAACGAAAGGTCCTTGGTTCAACTCTTCCCTTGAGTGAAAAGTTCAATGTTTCATTTTTCAGACAATTATTATCTGTCCGTCCGTCCGTCCGATGCGAGGTGACTGCGCCGTAGTATGGGAAAGCTACACCTAAACAAGCATCAAAATACACGACGTCAGTCGCCTACAGCGCACGGAAGAGAGAGTATTCCTGCTAACGAGGCTCTCTGGCTGGCAGTTGACTGTTCGCTACTTTGGACGAGAGTGCATTAAATACGTGAGACGTATTCCGTGAGCAATATGAATCCAGCAAATATAGCGCGCGACTTCAATAACAATCGCACGGTTTTGCGGTGCGGTCGCAAAACACAGACACTGAACTTATTACAGTGAACAGAGACGTTAATGAACGAACGGACAGATCATAACTTTGCGAAAATAAAGAAAGTAAACTTTTCACTCGAGAGAAGACTTGAACCAAGGATCTTTCGTTCCGCAGCTGCTCACGCTAACCACGGGACCACGGCGCTCGTGAGCTAACGTTGTCCTTGATGTTGCATATCTTGCACATGGACTACTCAGTTTGTATATTTTGCTTATTTTTTTCATAGTTCCCCACAACTTCTTCCTGTTTTCTCGATTGATCTGTGTTCAGTTTTTCAAGGCCTATCCACTGTGCCAACTTATAACTAACTCTGAGGGGGGTGCGATGGGGAAGTTCCCTTGTCAGTGACAGTAGTAATTTAAATTAACGTAGTGAGGTGGAAGTTCGTTAAAAACAGCGTGTAAAACAGATGCTGGCGGGAACACGAGCCACACACGGCTTAAGTTTTTGCCTCATAAGGGCTGAGTGCACCCCGCTTACCAACAGCGCTCGGCAAACAGGATGGTCACCCATCCAAGTGCTAGCCCAGCCCAGCAGCGCTTAAGTTCGGTGATCTGATGGGAACCGGTGTTAGCACTGCGGCAAGGCCGTTGGCCTCAGCAACAAGAATCAGCAATAATTTCCCCTGAGTTTAAGCAAATTAGCTAAAACTAATGCACCGGGACGAAGCTGCTGGCGATAAAGTCCATGGAACTTTTGCCAGGTGCCACTCTAGTGTCTCTAAGGCTCGATGCACACGAGAGATTTATGACCGCGAGTCCGCAGCGTCATTTTCTCGCGTGTTTCACCAGTGCGTGTGAAACAATGGAGCCGCGCACAATACGGCAGTGATGTTGGGAACCCGCCAGTCGCCGCGAAGTGATAGTAAGTGAACACGCATTCCCAACCCAAGCAACTACTGCCTTCAGCCTGCTATGGATGCAGCCGGTTGGCCATGGAAGGGGTGAACAAATACCCTGAAGTATGGACCATATCTCGCAATGAGTGTCATGTTAAGAAGAGAGCCGTGTGGTTTCAAGTGTGTGCAAAGTTTTGTAAGGGTTTTGTACCTGCAACTACGAAAAGGACTACAGATATGAATTCCTTGTGGTAGAAGACCTGGGAACCACTGAAATCTGGTTTAATGATTTGAACAGAACACGTTTGTTCCGCTAGAGAAGCTGAAAATCGCCCTGCAGTTCTAGCCAGTGTAGGGGGACGTGAAACTGAAGCGTCACCCATCCACCAGTGTCAGCCCAGTTTGCAGGTGAATATAAGTTTAATTTAGTTTTTGTTTATGTATTTTTGTAATATTTGTAATGGTTGTGAATTGTCTAAAGTTTTTGTATTTATTTTTTATGTTTCATGCACGGAGAGGGCGGCGCAACGAACGGAGACAGCATCTTCACTGCCGGGACCAGAGAGAAAATTGCTGGCCACTATACGTCGCGGGTCGACAGCCAAAGAGCAACAGAAGATCCTGAAACCGAGTTGTTGCGTCGTGCTTCTAAAAATTGAAAAAAAAAATAATAAGAATTTGTAATGTTTGTACAATAATGACGTCATAGAAAGTTAATCATGTTGTAAATGTTCAGTTCTGTCTTGTCAAGGCTCAGGTTCACGTCTATATGTAGGAAGATAATAAACTAGTGGATGCTACTAAAGTTTAAATACGTGTTCCGAGAATTTATTTATGAAGAATTATGTTACGTAATTTATTTGACAAGATTATTAATTTTTGACAACGTTCATCGCGAGTTTGAATCTCGAAAGTTTATTCAATATGGTTCTAATACCTATTAAAGCAGATCACTTGCATTAATATAATTTCTGAGAAGAAACAAACGACATCTAAATTGAAAAAGTTTACGCAAACCAATTGGACTGAGTGACGTAATTCTGCGCATACGACTCAAATGATGGTGTTCTACAGTTGCGTTCAAGAACCATTCAGAGACAATTTAAAAATAATTTAAATAATTTTGAAGTGTGTTGTAACTGGCGTAGGTGACGAAGTCTGCACATGGTCATACAAAACTAGTACGTCGTTACACTACACCAGCTAGGACAGTCTCCCATGGTATTTAGTCGAAGTATAGTGAAGATCACGTACCTCGTCGTGCCAATTTAACCAACTTTTGTGTCGTCTCGTTGTCACCGTAGGCTTGTACCAGGGGTAGCATGGAGAGGATGTTGTTTGGTGATCGCTATCCTCTTTCTATAACAGAAATGCACGCAGTGTATTAACAAGGTTCTTTATTAACTGAAACAGGAAGCTAGTTAACTTACAAGGGGAGGCCGCCAATTGTGAAATTCAGGTTCGATTCCTACTGCGCATAATAAAAGCTCATGGCCAGAGGTGTAATGTGGCAAAGCACCAAAATGCACTTCTCAGCCGTCGTCGAGAAAATCGACAGTTAAAAGAAACCGTTGCGCTGAACTACTCTCTACGATTAACAATTCTGAGCAGCGTCGTGGCGCAGCGGTAAGCGCTCGGGTTCGTAATCCAAATATATATAATTCTCGGCAATCAGTTGCAACAATTATGAATATAATAAGTTGTTGAAAGTCGTTTGTCGTGGAAAAATAATACTTGAAATAAAACACAATATCACAAATTTCGACGATGTTATAAGTTGCTCTAGGGACCGCATCTACCTTCTTTCGAAGTTAGCAGGCAACTACGCTGTTATGCGGCGGCTCGTTTCGGCCCATTCAACATCTGTCCTTCAAGTGTAACGAGCGAGTAACGGAGTTTATATTTCATACCTGCCACAGAAAATTTGTGTTCGTGGGGTCTCTATTCTAATTCGAAGGTCTGACTTACACTACACGTATTCGTTTCGGAATATCGTTTCTACGTCTTCCGTTAACTATACGTGGTAAACATTATGAAGGCAATTAATAACATTTGCGAAATACAACTTTGTTTGCGGAAAACATAATGATGTTCGAAGTCGCCAGTTTTTCCACGACAAACGACTTTCAACAACTTATTATATGCATAATTGTTGCAACTGATTGCCGGGAATTATATATATATATATATATATATATATATATAATTATGAATTTGGCCAGCTATGGACCGCATACAACTTCAGACTTATGGTGTTTCTTTTTCTTCCGTTCTTCCCAGTACTTCTTCATTTTCTCGCCAACTGCTCGTCTCTGCTCATCTGTCCACACTCTCTTGGGTCGAGGTTTTGGCGCATCTTCTTCATACTTTGCGTTTTCTATAAGTAGCCTAAAGTTATTCCTGTCACGTATTATTTCTTCTGTAGCACCTATTTTGTTGGCGTCTTTCTTTACTGCTTCTATCCATCCTATGGTGTTTTTCAGCTTACTAACGTAATTAAAAATTTTCTTTGTAATTCGTGTTTCTTCCACTCTTTTTAAATGTCCATAAAATTTTAGCCGTCTCTTCCTCATTGTATCTGTGATCTTTTCTGTATTTTTGTATAGGTCTTCATTTCTCCCTTTAATCCACCTGTTTTCCTTGTTTTTCTCAGGACCTAGAATTTTTCTTAATATTTTTCTCTCTCTTTTTTCTAGTTCCCTTAATTCGCCTTTCTTATTCAATGTTAGGCACTCTGATCCATATGTTGCTTGTGTCCTAATAACTGAATTATAATGTTTAATCTTTGCTTGTATGGATATTGATTTCTTATTGTAGTAGTTTTGTGTTAATTTATATGCAAATTCCAACTTTTTTATTCTTTCTTTATTTGTCCAGCTCTCTTATCTACAGTTACAACGAGTAATTCGACACTCTGGGAGTGTCCACAAGTGAACTTTGGAGGTACTGTCAAGTGTTTGTAGTAATGGAAAGATTGACTGTGGAGTTTTTCAGTCGGACACTTACGAATCGTGTTAATTGCAGTTCACTTCCTATGGTATTTTACGGTTGTAATTGTCGTGGGGAAATCGCCGATAGCATTTTCATAATTTAGCTTAGAACGTCATTCTGTGGTTTTGTGTGGAACTCCCAAGAGTTCGAAGCCCCAAATATTTTCTTTCTGCCTTTGCTGAGGTTGCCTTGCAACAATTGTTGATTTGTCTATTATCTACCCCACCGTACTGCTCTTTGGTGTGGTGAGGTATAGTCGAAGTGTTCACTAGTACCGCACTACTCCCTCTCCCGTTTTAAGATTTGGGAGCCACAGTCACATCGACGTATAATCCCAGTATGCAATTTGTGTAAGTTGATTGCACCCTGTAAACGCATTGTACATAGTGGAAAATCTTTCCCGTGAAGTCACATGACCACGACGAAATCAAAAGATATGTATTGCATATTATTTCTTTAACGGATGTAACTACTTAACTTAAGGATTGATTTATATGTTTTTTTATTTATTTTGGAAGGAAAAGATTTCCATACCTAGTTAATTATAACATCTATGCTTCATTATTTGTCATAAATCGTTGGGTGTCGTATGGATCACATCTAGGGAGGTTTATGGTGTAAGGTGTTTAAACGAAAGGAAAATCGCATCGTAGAGGCTACAGGGTTTGAGTGTACGTTGATAGAAATCAGATTTTATTCCATTTAAGTTGTTGTTTTAATTAAAATTTTGTGATCAATATTTTATTGTCTTTATAGATCACAGGTGATATCTAGGAAAATTTTGGTGTTGCCATGTGCCGTTAGAATCTTTTATTTAACCTTGCATTATGACATTTGTATTTTTTTCCTTTGGTTGAAAAGGGATTTTTAGCTTTAAGCGTTGTAAATTGATTCTGAGAGCTGTTCTTTGATCTGTTATTGTTCAAGAGTCTGTTGGTTAAATAATGCTTCAGGAACTTTCATTAAGAAACTATATTGAGGATCTTGCTGTTCATGATAACAAATGTTCACTTACTATTTTAAAATCAGGTTAATAAAGTTATAAAACTTTAAAGGCAAAAAAATACTTTTATTAGCGAAACTGTGCCTGTCCGTACTCCCCACAACTTCCACGTATTCAAGATATTGGCCCTCGGGCGTTGTCTGGTGTTTTTCCCGGTATCTATCGCAGCTAACTCCTGAGGGACCGTGTCAATATGGGGAACCACCTTGTAGGATTTCTAGCTAACATCTTCATTAATAATTCTGAAATAATCTTTTTTAATTCCCACCCCACTCTAGCCAACAGCATTTCTTTCTACGGAAGATATGTTACCATCACTGTAGACAAAGGAAATCTGAAGGACTTCATATAACTTATTGAGTCACTGAACTACTTCGAACCTAATATTAAATTTACATATAAAGTATAAAACCGAGGTAATAAACTGAGTTTACTGGACCTGAAACTTTGTTTGGTAGATGGTGAAATAACTTTGATATTTACAGGAAGTCCATCACAACAGGTAACATGATGTCTCTTTTACTCTATGATCGGCAGCATCATTTGCTATTGCTACAGAACTTAAGAACTCAAACTATATAGCGATAAAAACCGGATATCATGCAAATCTTGCGCAAAACATTTGTAATAATAAAACTAACAAGAATACAAATTCCTCTACACTTACTGTTAATAAATACACTACCAACCAATCTCTATCTGACATTTCATATCGTATAGCCAATTTATTTAAGAAGTATGACAACACTGTGTCCTTCACCACTAATAATGCCACCAGGTTGCCATTTGTAGAAACCTTCAACTGACAAATTTCTTAAATCTGGGATATGTAAAATACAATGTAATATATGTCCGAGTTTTTATATAGAACAGACAGGGAAGGCATTTAAGACCCGCTTTCGTGAGTACTTGCTCGACAAAGAGGGGGGGGGGGAATTCATATAAGTAAACTTTTAGAGAATATCTCAAAACAGAAAACACACTTCCTCCGTTCTTTCTTAATGGGAATTTTACCTTTAGTTAGTTGACAAGAGTTACAAAATGAACCTTTTAGAAGAATTTGAAATATATAAACATATTCACCTAAATTAAAAGATTCGTGATTGTTCAGCATGAATTAAAAAACAGACACTATTGTAATTGAAAACAGATACTATTTTGATTGCAAATGGCTCTGAGCACTATGCGACTTAACTTCTGAGGTCATCAGTCGCCTAGAACTTAGAACTAATTAAACCTACCTAACCTAAGGACATCACACACATCCATGCCCGAGGCAGGATTCGAACCTGCGACCGTAGCGGTCACGCGGTTCCAGACTGAAGCGCCTTTAACCGCACGGCCACACCGGCCGGCTTGTGATTGCATCTCATCTCTTATAAAATATGACAATTAGTCCATTCCTTTTATCTATGATGTTTTTTTCAAGTAAATTTTATGTATAACTTCTTTATATACCTTGTTTATATTTTCAAATATGCTTTTATATATGTTCCTTGCTGCTAGCATTGCAGATACATAGATGTGATGCAGTTACTGTAAACTGTCAATCAATGTTTAATCACATACAATGTGTACGTTTCTGGAGATAAAAGGACATTACGCCTCTATGAAGGAGATACTGACATCTGCTAAAGTAATACTAAGTAAGTTTCTGTTATGTGCTTTTATACTTCTCATAAATGTTTAATCAAGGGCTACAGATTTATAACATCTCTGATTTTGCAGACTTCTGACAGCCATGCATAAAATAATAATAGATTTTCCTTGACCAGGAATTCCCTCTTTGGCTGCGCTAATCTGTTTTTTATCTTCTCCTTACTTCGTCCGTCAGTGTGTTATTTTGCTTGCAAGGTCGGAGAATTCCTGAAATTCGTCTACTTCGAGGTCCTCAATTCTGACGTTAAGTTTGTCACTTGTCTTATTTCTGCTACTCTTTAATACTTTAGTGTTTCTTCAGTTTAGCCTAGTCTCAGTCAATATTATTTCCTCACACAGGGTAAAAAAACTACGTATACAAAATTATAATTTTTTTTAGAGGAGGTAGAATGAAACACTTTTTAATGATACAATAATGTCTCAGGTGCACCGTTTCCCCGCAAGGGTCTATGACGCTGGAGACGGTCAGAGACGATGGTGCTGTGTGATAAATATTGTTTTAGAGATGTTGCTGAAAATGTCGCCCATTTACATTAGTGCTCAATTGGCATCTGAATGCTAATGATTGATTAATACGCTAAAAACAACCTCGTGTTTCACGAATAATGGTCGCATCGTCAGCCCAAGGGCAACCAGCTGTTCCGCGTCTCTTACTCCAAACGCTTCATCTCTGTCCACAAAAAGAAATCCGTAGGAGTGAGGTAGGGGGAACATGGTGGGCAGGCTACTGGAGCACCGCTCCCAGCCCTGCGAATCCGACAATTGAGGGGAAGATTTAGTGATATCTGATATTAACCGCAATGTGTGCTGGGGCACCGTCATGGTGGAACCATAATCGCTTCACTGCTAGCGGGACATTCTTAAACATTTCCAGCAGCATTTCAGGAAGAAAGATACGGTAATTTCCTCCACCGAGTAAGTTAAGCAGAAGATGCGGCCCAATCAAGTGATCGTGGACAATACTAGATGTCAGCTGTACATAAACGTAAATGTAAACTTTCAACAATATCTCTGAAGTAGTATTCATCACACAGCACTATTGTCTCTGACTATCTCTAGCGCCATAGACGTTCATTGACCTCTTTCAGTGTTTCGTTTTGTCTCCTCTAAACACACTAAAATTTTGTGTACACAATTTTTTACACCATGAATGTGGAATGTAGAAGGCGTTGCTTCTCTGCAGATATGCTAATTATTTGCGTATCATGATATGGAGTTCACTTCATGCCAATTTGAAGTTCTTTTACGTGTCGCCTTCATTGTGTTGCACTTTTACTGGCCGCATACGGATTCATTACGGTAGTTGTGTCTCCATGATGGCAGCTGCAGGTTCCCACATAGACTTATCTGAAGTTATACATCAAATATGTATTCGCAGTTGCAAATACAAACTACCAGCCGTATAAGAGAATGACGCAAATGAAAATTTTTCTATTCAATAAACTTTACCAACAGCCGTACACTTTAAGATACTTTATTTTATTCTGAAGGCAACCAGTTTCGGCAATTCATTTTGCCATCTTCAGGTCTCATACGCTTTTTTCAAATCAACGAACTTATCGTACAGCGCCATGAAACTGGATACCGTAAATTCCAATCGTTGTGCAGCTGATTCATACGAAACAGTGACAGCTAACAATTCGAATTTACCGTATCCAGTTTTATGGCGCTATACGATAAGTTCGTTGATTTGAAAAAAGCATATGAGACCTGAAGATGGCAAAATGAATTGCCGAAACTGGTTGCCTCCAGAATAAAATAAAATATCTTAAAGTGTACGGCTGTTGGTAAAGTTTATTGAATTGAAAAGTACGTACCAGCCGACGTCTCCTGGCCGTAATGGACCAACAGAGATAAAAACGAAAATTTGTGCCGGATCGGGACTCAAACACGGATTTCCGTCTCTTCGCGAGCGGTCGCCCTAACCGTTATCTTTTATCGCTTGTAGCGAGGTATTCCTCGCAGTGTCTCTAACGTACACGGCGTCCGAAAAGTCCCTCATCAAAAACTAAACGCTTACCATTATTCCGAATTTGCCCCACTACAATCACCGGAAGGGTGCGACGATGGTCAGACTTGAACCCGAAGTTCTGTGCTCCTGAGGGTGCGTTAAATCTTCGGAGTAAAGTGTAAGGATCTACTATGTGGCTCATACAAAGAATCAAGGACGCAGCAATGCAGTGTTGTAATAATTTGCGTGAAATGCATTCGCAGTTACGAATAAGAGCCATCACCAGTTGTATTAGGGAACGACGACAGTGAGACGGACGTGTATGTGTGTAGGAAGGAACTTTGCATCGTTCCTCTTAAGGGGCTCCGGAACGCCCTATACCTGCAATGTTAAAATAACGCTTATAAATTACATCTTTCCTCACAAAGTATTTGAGGAAGGAAGTTGAACTTTTTACAGATTATTTATTGGAATATGGGCTACAACTTAACACAGGGATTTTACAAAATTTTAGTTCAGTTATTAAAGATGATTTTTTTTCAATTGTAATGAAAATTCACAACATTTTTTTGCAATTTTTTATGTATATATTCAAAAATATACAGTTTTTTGGAAAAAGGCTGTGTTAAATTATGCAGAAGGTACTGTGTAACATTTACTGAAAGTTTGAAACAAATATGTTTGGAAGATCCTTAGAAAACATGTAATTAGTATGAGAAAATAAAAGTTTTGAGAATCGAGCGAAAAAGATTGGATTAACTTTTTAGTGCATTCCAGGTCCATAGGATGGATTATCTTCATCCTCGGCAAACTCCTCCTCCAGCTTCCTCTTGTTCCTCCACCTGTTTACTCTTGCTTGTATTTCTAGACTCTTTACAGCCCTGTCTGCAGCCCGAAGGCGTTCCTTGTATAAAGCAAGCATCGCTCGTTGTTGTGTTCGTAGATTTTGCTACCATTTTCTTCAGTTGCAGTTACTGCAACACTGTTCCAAAAGGTGGTCATGTATGAACACTTATCACATTTCAGTTGTATTTCACTAGCAAGTCCTACGTGCTTTATTATGGAGAGTTCCAGACCAACTTCACTACAATGAATACATCTTACACAGTTTTAAAAAATTCCTTTGAGAATCGACATATCAAATATTTCATTCACATCCGTTTCGCCCATAAAACATTCATAGTTTTCACTCATTGAACCAAGCTTCTTCTGTGAAGTATTTTCTTTCCCACTTTGACTGCTATGGGCAGGTGTACTTGAGAGGTTAGGTTCACTCACTTGGTTATCGTCTTTATTGTTTACAGTAATAACACATACCTTTGGCTTCCCAACATTTCTCCTTTTCTTAAAAGCCTTCATAGGATTTCTAATAACTTTACTTTTACTCATTATTATACTTCAACAAAACAGAGACTCAAGAAACAGAATTAATTACGAATATTTTCGAGATAACGACAGAGTAAATAAACATGAAACAATCGACAATCACACCAGCGATATATATTGAACCATCACAGGTTAGCCACAACACATACTTTATCTCACATCACTAAAATGTACCTGATGAACACGGACGTTAATAATAACACCATTTGACAGCAGTTTAACAGCGCCACAGTGGGTCAAGCCCATGTAGAACACATTTCAAAAAAAATTTAAAAATAGTTGTAGTCTTCGGAATTGAATAAATTATATATCTACTAAAAGGTAATAGTCTGCAGATTCAGAAAACGCAAAAAAGTAAAAATAGAACTTTTCATGATTTTGAGCCTTTCCGGAGCCGCTTAATAGCACAGCCATTGCTATATCGTTTTTATCCGCCGGTACCAGAAAATGACTTTCAGTAAAAAAATTTCCTTCACAAATTTTCGTTGTCATAGTTGCCTTATACATCTGATAGTTTTATTCACAGGCGTGAGTACATTCATGCATTTCATGACGGATGTAATAGCTGCAGTGCCTGGTCCTTCCGAAATGAATGCACGTCCGAACCAACACTGCACTGTTCTTGTTAACAACACAGGCGCTACAATATCGTACCCATATGACGTTAGCTTGAGCAACGGAAGCACGGAGATCTGTGCGTCCCTTGCTGAATGAAAACGCCTGGAACCAGCTAAGAGCGGCCTTTAGAGCCCACTTAGCATAGCCGATTGTGTTCTTGGCAGCCGGGCTGCATAGTTAGCAGCAGGCACGGGTGAGATAGCAAGAGTTTCCTTTGGGTCAGTCGAGTGTTCCGACACTCGGGCGATAGTAAGTGTGGCACGTGTAGGCCGCTGCGGGGGTCGATGGCCCCATCCACACGCGCCGTTCAGCCTCTGAAGGATGCTGCTTCTCGTAACGGAGTCCCAGTGCATCGGCGTTTCCCACCCTACCATTGACTCCGCAAAATGCACGGCAATCCTTTGTACCTCGCTAAGCGTTATGAATGTTAGAGATCTGTCTGAATCATACCTCTATTCTGAACACACTATGATTAATTGTCTGATAAAGATGCAGTAGTCAGACAGTTTTTACTAACGGACTTCGGCAACAAACTAACTCCGTCCAAACAGGCCATGAAGGCCCAACTGTACCGACCGGCCGCCGTGTCATCCTCAGCCCACAGGTGTCACTGAACGCCGATATGGAGGGCATGTGGTCAGCACACTGCGCCCCCGGCCGTCTGTCAGTATTCGTGACCGGAGCCGCTACTTCTCAATCAAGTAGTGAGACGCCCGCTAACCTGCAGGGCAGAAGAGGTGATTAGGATAGTGGAAAGGGCCAAATAAGGTGTTGGTCAGGTTCATTCAAAATTGTAATTTATTGTAATTTAATAACACCTTTAAACCAAAACGGCACATAGCCGAGCCTTTAGAACTACGAGTTTCAAAAATGCAATTATTTCACGGCTGAGTTAAAATTGCAAATAAAATAATTAAAATATATATGATATTACAGCTAGGCTAGCTAGCCTAAAGGCAAAAGCAGATAGAACAAACATATGCAAGGCGCAATACAAGTGGCTGAGAGCCACAATTAAATTTTAAAATTTTAAAATACATTACCATAATCTTTTAAGGCAGAAGGCCGCAATGTTTTGCTTAAAGGGTAATTTCCAGAATAAGGTTTTAAGCGGTTTTAGGCCCACAATTGATTTTCCAAAATTCAAAAATACATTAAGTCCAGGAAAAACAAGAATCTTTAAATCACTAGTTATGATAGCTTATAAACAGACAGTTAAACACCGGTACCGGTGAGAAGGACAATAAAGAAAACGGCACTCAGAAGCCTCCAGGGAGGTCGGTTTGCCCTTGTTCACTTAGGTGAGACAGGTGGTGAGCCCAACTACGACACAATGACTTGCTTGTCACCAATCAGTATATGAGACCTGAAACAGAAAAGGTTACGAACGTGATAAGTCACAATGAAGTATGTATTAGCTGTCAAAACTACACACCATGTTGAACAGCGACAACAGGTGAGGAAAGGACCCTGCCTGAAATTACATCAGTGGCCAGGGCAGGTAACTGGAACACTAATGGCCACAAGGCAGGAAATTCCGCTGGTACACTCGAATTTAAAATACAGTAATACAGTAATATAGTTAACTTTATCCAAAAGGAACAATGCCTGAATTTACGTCAGTGGCCAGGGCAGGTAACAAGAACACTAACAGCCACAAGACAGAAAATTCCGCTGGTGCACTCAAATTGTAGTCAACCAATATAGTTAATTGCACTGCACGGCGGCTAAATTTCAGCAATAGAAACACTCGGTGTTGCTCACAAGAAAACCTCCACACCAGCGAACCACCGAAACGAACCACCATAAAATGAATGGACGTAGCTTGGGTACTTTAAACCACTGCTCAACTTTGACGTCCTGGGTCGGTGAACCACGAAGCTCGTAGCGATCGGACAGCTCCACACATGCTCCGACACTGCGCAGGGACCGCCAGTGGACCCAGCCGTCTGCGCCGCACCCAGATAACTTCCCTGGTCCGCAGCAACCGACCGACTCTGCCCTCAGAATGCCGTCAGCATCTAAAATAGTCGTCAGTGGACATAACGCCAACTACACACACAACCTGACAAACACTTGAACGAAGACCTGAACGATACGCAACGGTAACCAAGCACACACACACACACACACACACACACACACACACACACACAGCCAACTCGTGAACGACCGGCGAGCCAAAAAGCGTCGTCCGGTCGGACGACTGACCGACGATCCACCAAGACCGTGGCCCGCCTCAAGTAACGCGTGGCGGCAATGGTTGGGCGATCCATGTCGACGCAGACCTCACTGCTGCTCCAACCCGACTGCACTAGTGCCGCACTGCAACTCACCGACAGGCAGGTCCGGACTGCGCTCCAGACGCGTTCCAACTGACTGGCGGACCCGAACTCCAACTGGCTTACGACAGACAACGAGCGGGAAGTAATAGCAGTCGAGCAAATATACTGCGAGAGGGGATATATCGATACGCGCTGCTAGCGCCGGTCACGGTCAGGCAAAACATCAATTCACAAGGGAACCTCCCCATCGCACCCCCCTCAGAGTTATTTATAAGTGGGCACAGTGGATAGGCCTTGAAAAACTGAACAGAGATCAATCGAAAAAACAGGAAGAAATTGTATGGAACTATGAAAAAAATAAGCAAAATATACAAACTGGGTAGTCCATGCGCAAGATAGGCAACATCAAGGAGAATGTGAGCTCAGGAGGGCCGTGGTCCCGTGGATAGCGTGAGCAACTGCAGAACGAAAGGTCCTTGGTTCAACTCTTCCCTTGAGTGAAAAGTTCAATGTTTCATTTTTCAGACAATTATTATCTGTCCGTCCGTCCGTCCGATGCGAGGTGACTGCGCCGTAGTATGGGAAAGCTACACCTAAACAAGCATCAAAATACACGACGTCAGTCGACTACAGCGCACGGAAGAGAGAGTATTCCTGCTAACGAGGCTCCCTGGCTGGCAGTTGACTGTTCACTATTTTGGACGAAAGTGCATTAAATACGTGAGATGTATTCCGTGGGCAATATGAATCCAGCAAATACAGCTCGCGACTTCAATAACAATCGCACGGTTTTGCGGTGCGGTCGCAAAACACAGACGCTGAACTTATTACAGTGAACAGAGACGTCAATGAACGAACGGACAGATCATAACTTTGCGAAAATAAAGAAAGTAAACTTTTCACTCGAGAGAAGACTTGAACCAAGGATCTCTCGTTCCGCAGCTGCTCACGCTAACCACGGGACCACGGCGCTCGTGAGCTAACGTTATCCTTGATGTTGCATATATTGCACATGGACTACTCAGTTTGTATATTTTGCTTATTTTTTTCATAGTTCCCCAGAACTTCTTCCTGTTTTCTCGATTGATCTGTGTTCAGTTTTTCAAGGCCTATCCACTGTGCCAACTAACTCTGAGGGGGGTGCGATGCGGAAGTTCCCTTGTCAGTGACAGTAGTAATTTGAATTAACGTAGTGAGGTGGAAGTTCGTTAAAAACAGCGTGTAAAACAGATGCTGGCGGGAACACGAGCCACACACGGCTTAAGTTTTTACCTCACAAGGGCTGAGTGCACCCCGCTTACCAACAGCCCTCGGCAAACAGGATGGTCACCCATCCAAGTACTAGCCCAGCGCGGCAGCGCTTAACTTCGGTGATCTGATGGGAACCGGTGTTAGCACTGCGGCAAGGCCGTTGGCATCGACAACAAGAATCAGCAATAATTTCCCCTGAGTTTAAGCAAATTAGCTAAAACTAATGCACCGGGACGAAGCTGCTGGCGATAAAGTATATGGAACTTCTGCCAGGTGCCACTCTAGTGTCTCTAAGGCTCGATGCACACGAGAGATTTATGACCGCGAGTCCGCAGCGTGATTTTCTCGCGTGTTTCACCAGTGCGTGTGAAACAATGGAGCCGCGCACAATACGGCAGTGATGTTGGGAACCCGCCAGTCGCCGCGAAGCAATACTAAGTGAACACGCATTCCCAACCCAAGCAACTACTGCCTTCAGCCTGAAATGGATGCAGCCGGTTGGCCGTGGAAGGGGTGAACAAATACCCTGAAGTATGGACCATATCTCGCAATGAGTGTCATGTTAAGAAGAGAGCCGTGTGGTTTCAAGTGTGTGCAAAGTTTTGTAAGGGTTTTGTACCTGCAACTACGAACAGGACTACAGGTACGAATTTCTTGTGGTAGAAGACCTGGGAACCGCTGAAATCTGGTTTAGCGATTTGAACAGAACACGTTTGTTCCGCTAGAGAAGCTGAAAATCGCCCTGCAGTTCTAGCCAGCTAGGACAGTCTCCCATGGTATTTAGTCGAAGTATAGTGAAGATTCTAAAATCATTGGGGGAAATGGCAACAAAACGACTATTCACGTTGGTGTGTAGAATATATGAGTCTGGCGATATACCATCTGACTTTCGGAAAAGCATCATACACACAATTCCGAAGACGGCAAGAGCTGACAAGTGCAAGAATTATCGCATAATCAGCTTAACAGCTCATGCATCGAAGCTGCTTACAAGAATAATATACAGAAGAATGGAAAAGAAAATTGAGAATGCGCTAGGTGACGATCAGTTTGGCTTTAGGAAAAGTAAAGGGACGAGAGAGGCAATTCTGACGTTACGGCTAATAATGGAAGCAAGGCTAAAGAAAAATCAAGACACTTTCATAGGATTTGTCGACCTGGAAAAAGCGTTCGACAATATAAAATGGTGCAAGCTGTTCGAGATTCTGAAAAAAGTAGGGGTAAGCTATAGGGAGAGACGGGTCATATACAATATGTACAACAACCAAGAGGGAATAATAAGAGTGGACGATCAAGAACGAAGTGCTCGTATTAAGAAGGGTGTAAGACAAGGCTGTAGCCTTTCGCCCCTACTCTTCAATCTGTACATCGAGGAAGCAATGATGGAAATAAAAGAAAGGTTCAGGAGTGGAATTAAAATACAAGGTGAAAGGATATCAATGATACGATTCGCTGATGACATTGCTATCCTGAGTGAAAGTGAAGAAGAATTAAATGATCTGCTGAACGAAATGAACAGTCTAATGAGTACACAGTATGGTTTGAGAGTAAATCGGAGAAAGACGAAGGTAATGAGAAGTAGTAGAAATGAGAACAGCGAGAAAACATCAGGATTGATGGTCAGGAAGTCAATGAAGTTAAGGAATTCTGCTACCTAGGCAGTAAAATAACCAATGACGGACGGAGCAAGGAGGACATCAAAAGCAGACTCGCTATGGCAAAAAAGGCATTTCTGGCCAAGAGAAGTCTACTAATATCAAATACCGCCCTTAATTTGAGGAAGAAATTTCTGAGGATGTACGTCTGGAGTACAGCATTGTATGGTAGTGAAACATGGACTGTGGGAAAACCGGAACAGAAGAGAATCGAAGCATTTGAGATGTGATGCTATAGACGAATGTTGAAAATTAGGTGGGCTGATAAGGTAAGGAATGAGGAGGTTCAACGCAGAATCGGAGAGGAAAGGAATATGTGGAAAACACTGATACGGAGAAGGGACAGGATGATAGGACATCTGCTAAGACATGGGGGGATGACTTCCATGGTACTAGAGGGAGCTGTAGAGGGAAAAACTGTAGAGGAAGAGAGAGATTGGAATACGCCAAGCAAATAATTGAGGACGTAGGTTGCAAGTGCTACTCTGAGATGAAGAGGTTAGCACAGGAAAGGAATTCGTGGCGGGCCGCATCAAACCAGTCAGTAGACTGATGACCAAAAAAAAAAAAAAAAATAGTGAAGATCACGTACCTCGTCGTGCCGATTTAACCAACTTTTGTGTCGTCTCGTTGTCACTGTCGGCTTGTACCATGGGAAGCGTGGAGAGGATGTTGTTTGGTGATCGCTATCCTCTTTCTATAACAGAAATGCACGCAGTGTATTAACAGGAAGCTAGTTAACTTAGTCCAGGAGTTGTTGTACAAACTCTTCCGTTATGGTCCACGTTAGCCTCACTGCTATGCACACAACTGTGGTCGCTCATGTGCTGACTGACTCTGAGCTAGAGGCTGAGCTAACTGTGACTGCGACTGAGACTCTCACTGACTCATCGGATGACTAACTGACCTGGCCTGAAGCGAGACAAGCGCTGTATCATTTGTGAGACACAGAGGCGAGCGAGTGTGCCGGGAGCTACCCCAGTTCACTGCTAGTAGCGCCACGTCACCTTAATGCATGTGCACTTAGCTCACAACTATTGCACCATAATTAAATATAAAATTAAAAGTCAAAATTTCTTATTCAAACTTTGTCAACATATACCTTAATGTGATAACGTTCTAAATGTCAATTCTTAAAGTAATTAAATCAATAGTTTTCATAAAAATACCATTTTAAGATAAAAAAGTTCCGCTAAATAATGAAGATAGAAAGCCAGAATTTGGTCGCAATGTACCAAAGCATATCATAAATAAACAGTGCAAGTTTAGCAGGATAGAGTAAAAATTATAGTCAGAATCCACGTTTTTAAGAAAAATTGAAGGCGCTAAATATTGGACTTAGAACTGTCAAAATTTTGTGTGACGCTTCAGTTCAACCTAAAAATAATAACAAAGAGACCACGTTAAGCTACCTCTAATAGTTTTCAAGTAATTTAATGAAAACCAAAACAGATAAATAGAAAATTTTTGGCTTTAGCCAATAAAAGAAATACTAACACACTCATTCCAAAATCATAGATGGATGTGAATTCTGAATATATTGTCATCGTTCACATTTTGAAAACCCATAAAAGATGGCCTGTTACAATTCTCTATGCTCCCACATGTGTTATGGCGTCACATATCGCCTAAGAAAATTTCTGAAACAAATAGGTTTACACGACCACACAATGTTGAGGGTGATTACGAGTCACATCCATGAAAGCGCTGTGTACTCAAGCACACAGCTCACGCACACACTCTTCTCAGTTCTTCACTTGAGCACATGCGTTTCAAATCAAAATAATCCCTTAAATGAAGCAAAACGTGTTTTTATAAAATGGTTCAAATGGCTCTGAGCACTATGGGACTCAACTGCTGTGGTCATCAGTCCCCTAGAACTTAGAACCACTTAAACCTAACTAACCTGAGGACATCACACACATCCATGCCCGAGGCAGGATTCGAACCTGCGACCGTAGCAGTCGCACGGTTCTCGACTGCGCGCCTAGAACCGCGAGACCACCGCGGCCGGCGTGTTTTTATAGTCCCCAGCTGAGATTTACTTTAGCACAATCTCATAAATTTACCATCAGAGATAGAAAGCAGAAAACAATGGTTAGCTTAGCAATCAACTAATGCAATTAGATCTTGCCTAAGAGCCAAGTTTGTAACAGCTCACTAGCTTCAATTCTTAATGGTGATCGAGGTCCAAAATATATATTAACGTGAATACCGTTAAAAATGACAACAACCTTAGCAATGCGGAAGTTCCAGAAGGGTTAAATGAAGTTTATCAAGACACTACCTTTAGTAATACTCTTCTCGAATGTCGTCACCGATTGATTGGCCTGTTTAGCTAAGCATCACCACAGTGCATTACATTGGTTCCAACATGGTATGATCTTTTGATACATACCAAACCGCATTAAACTACATGAGCTGAAAGGGACTAAAATTCAGCACATTATGGAGAGCCTAATACATCAACTTTACTGGAGTTTTGCACATTTGCGAAACAGAGTTTTGCAACTCCTGCACCATTTTCATAAAAACTTCTACTTTACGCTTATTCCACAAGCTGTAAAATAGTATTACTATGGAGCACCACCGGAGTACAGCCACTTCCACAGTACATCCATAGAACAATCTTCCAACAGGAAACCTGTTGATATGATGGTCGTCTTAACATACAACAGCCCAGCCATGTCTCCAAAGCCATGCATTGGATCGGGAGTGAACCACACTCCGATTCTGGTCCTTAACTGTCACTCTTCAATTCCTGCTTCTCCTTCACTAGATTAACACCTGGCTCGCCAGCAGTGTATCATGACTTGCAGGAGGAAGAAACGCCAACCTCAACAGGCGTGCCAACTGCGGCACAGTTTACATATAGTGTAAAGTCAATCAGTTGCCACACACGTGCAGTACACCAATGCTGTATTCTTTTTCGCTCTCTCTGTTAAAAATGGAATCTTTCTGACAGCAGTTACTATTGGGCATTTATCAATGACGTGGACATTGTAACTATTTTAACCTTGTCTCATAGTTCAAAGTGAAGCTGCCAAACTTTGTTAAGATTAGAATGCTCACAACTGACGTGGGGACAAGTTTTCTAATTCGGCGTAACGGTGTTGTTGCAGTATTCAGACACAAAACTAGTTTGATACTCTCCTCGCTAGTCTATCCCGTGCAAGTTTCTTAATTTTTGCATAACTGTTGCACCGTACTGAAAACCCGTTTGCTGTAGCCAAGCCAAACACTTTTTGTTTCCTACATTCGCCCCGTGTAAACAATTGACAATTCCCTGATGTCTCTGAATGTTTACTACCAGCTGGGCCCTTATTTTCGTCAAGTTGCATCATTAAGTTCTTGTGCTGGCGTAATCTGTCACCAGCACACCGGTCGCCAAAGATGTAGCGTGAGGATCGATAGTAGGCGCTGGATCAAGCGCACCTGTCACGAGAGAGACCAGAGACACGCCCACAAGCAACAGGCTGCCAACGCCCTCTCAGTAACAAGTATTTAGGCCGCCGCCGCTGACTGGAGGGTCTCACTGACTCAGTCATCCAGGTGGCATCTGTCAGGTTATTCGCAGAGTCCCTCAGTTCACCTAACAGGCCACAACAGTATGCAGCAACTAGATTAGTAACTATAGCGAGACTAATACTGCAAGTGTGTGGGTTCTATTTTGTCAAGTTGCACAATTGATTGATCCAACAAGTACCCTTTGGCTCCTGAAAGAAACAATTTCCATCTCACACTACTACAGAAGTCATACAGATGCCCCTAATGTACCAACAAGAACTGCTTGAAAAACATTCAGCAACAAATATCTTCTGGAGTCATCCACTGTAGCCGGCCGCGGTGGCCGTGCGGTTCTATGCGCTGCAGTCCGGAACCGTGGGACTGCTACAGTCGCAGGTTCGAATCCTGCCTCGGGCATGGATGTGTGTGATGTCATTAGGTTAGTTAGGTTTAAGTAGTGCCAAGTTCCAGGGGACTGATGACCTAAGATGTTAAGTCCCATAGTGCTCAGAGCCATTTCAACCATTTTTTTCATCCACTGTAAGGAAAAGACACAAAAATATTCTCTATTCTTACATAACTAGTGGAATACTTGGTTACTGGAGTATTGGTAGTTAGTGTAAGAAAAACATTAAACGAACGAAAAATATTATTTATTGCAAAAAAATTCCTGCAAAATCAAGCAAAACTTTTTCTTATAACTTAATAAATTTCCGTGTTCTTTTCGGAAGAGTAGATTGCCTCTTGTTGACAGGAATGCTATTATTTTACAAAGTATGGAAAGGTTCTTTTTCCCTTTTCTTTAAAAATGTTATTTACTTGGCAGAATGACTGAGAGCCACGCCTACATAACTTGAATAACTTTTCTGGCTACGGTCAAGGATGTCACATGAGAAATGTAATGGAGTGTACTGTTATGGAGGACAGATGGGGCTCGCATACACTGTAGCACACAGTACCGTGAGCTGCAACGACTGCTGTCTGCGTCGCTCGCTGCTGACAAATAACACAACTATCTCTTTCTATCTGGATTGATCTTCGCCAATCAAACTCTCCCTACACCTTGATGAAGTCAAGGACTCCTATCCACCCCTAGTCTAACTATTGGCGTTGTACACCGGTCAGATGGCCAGTCCACCACGATGCCACTCAATATTCGCTTGCAGGCGTTTAACTAGTACTCTGTCCGTGTTCACACCGCACAATAAGTGTAACGGGCAACACAGTGAACAACGCTTAATCGCTAGCGACTCAATATAGAGTATCACTCCAATTTGCTAATGACAGAGGTGCACTCCCAGTGAAGTACTGAGGAGAGACTTTGTTCCTCGCTCTTTGTGTACACGTGCGAGCGCACTCGCTCTCGTTAGATGTTCCCGCTCCAAGAGCGACAACAGAACGGCCCCTTTTTCTGGAAAAATTGCAAGGATATATCATTCGATGTCTTCCCTCATGCCTCTGGCTCTTTGTGTCACAAATATTCCGCAAATCAGCGTTGCTATTTTAAACGTGAGAATGACGTTTCGTTTAAGTCGACCAATGCGGAAGTATGTAGCATCTCCGTTAGGCGTATACTGTCCTCCTGTGAGAACTCCATAACTATGCAGTCGGTCCATCAAAAAATGTGTCTTCTGGGCGCTCCCACACAATGTAGCGGAATTTGATTTTACGACAACACGGGGGTCGTTAGCCCTTCGCTCTGGCAAAAGCTGTCAGCTCTCTGGGCGGTCGCTCCAGCCAGGCGAAGTTGGTGTGTGTTGACTCACCCCTCAGAAGGGACAGGCCTCCCAGTGGGCTGGTTGCCTCTTTAGAACGAAAATTCCTGTGGCCGTCGTGTTGTGTACGCCAGCCTCGACTTTTTCAACCTCGGTGCGCACTTGCGATTCACTTATTAGATTTTCATATCACTTACATGAATTCACACAAAACTACCTTATCGAGTTTGGGTTCGAATGAAGCGTCTTGATGTACAGAATACGATTGTGAGGACGGAATATGTAAGAAATGAAGGTCAGGAGACCATGCCACCGTATAATACTTAACAATCGCTTATCACAAGTTAAGAAATGCTTGCCCAGCCTGCACTACAATACATGTTTGTGGTCCGTCTCTAATGACCACATCGTCGACGTGACGAAGCCACACCCCTCTCCTGCTGCTACCGATGTGACTTCTCCTAGTGGGCGTTGTTTGATCCTAGCTACGAAAAGAAAAAGACAAATACCATGCAAAGCTGTACCATCTGCGCCTTCATTCTGCTATTAATAATGAGCTTGTATCACAAAACATGGACTCTATTCGAGATAAGTCACTGATTCCTGTTCTTGTGAATAAAGAACCCTGTTAACCCATTTGTGCATCTGTGTTGTAGGAAGACGATTCTAGCCACCCATAACAACATCTTGTCTGTTGCTTCCTTGCCGTACAGTAGCGACGAGGGTACTACAGTCCTTTTGTCCCCAATTCGATTAAATACCTCCTCACAGGTTATCCGAACTACGCATATAATCTTCAGCATTCCTCTTTAGCACCAGATTTCTAAAGCTCCTATTCTCTTCTTATCTCAGCTCTTATCATCCATGTTCGACTTACATAGCAGGCAACATTCGAGACAAATACCTTCAGAAAAGACTTCCTAACACTTAAATTTATGTTTGTTCACAAAATGTTCCTCTTCAGAATCGTTTAAGTTCCATTACCATTCTTTCGCTCATTTCATAACCTCCTTTCGAGACACTATCATTCCATTCAGATGATCTTCCAAGTGATTTAACAGCATAATTCGTCTCACGTGTAGCCTATAGCTAGAAACGAATAGATTCCGACTACAGACGATTTTGCGGTTTTGCATCAAGTTGGACAAGGAAAGGAATGTTCCACATTGCTATGCTCGTAACTGCTGTAGACTTGCGATTAAGGGAGTAGAGAGAAGCTGCTATACATTTAGTAAGTAATTTAAATTATTGGTTTAGAAAGTTAGCATCCAAGTTTGAAATAAGCCGAGGTCAGAGAATCAACAAATGCAAAAAGTAATTCAAAAAGAACTGAGCTATCGTCGTTGACAGGATCGGGTAAATATACACGTATTCAGAAAATTGTCACGTATTAAGTGCAAAAATTTCGTGTTTAATGTCCGAATCTGCTTATTTGAGCTGCTTCGCACGAATAAGTTAATCTAGCACGCTTGAACGTGGCTACTGACCGTTGGTGAGTCCTTGGAGTCAGCTAGTGAGATAGCGGCTGGGGGTCACCGGCTGCGATAGAGTCCGCCAGCGGAGTTCGCTAATCTGAACAGCGTGGCCTTCAGTTCCCCAAGGAACCGTGACGATTAGCAGAATGAAGGCGCAGATGGTACAGCTTTGCGCGGTATTTGTCTTTCTCTTTTCGCAGCCAGGATCAAACGACGTCCACTAGGAGAAGTCACGTCGGTAGTGGGAGGAGAGGGGTATTGCTTCAACGTCACGTCGACGACGTGGTCATTAGAGACGGACCACAAGCATGCATTGGAGCGCAGGCTGGGGAAGCATTTCTTAGTTTGTGATTTTGAGAAATCGCGGAAAAGTGCAAGCAGCCAATCTTTCCAAAACTGTACTCGAGTGTTCTTACAAAGTTATAAAGACCATTTATGCCCTGGGATATCCGCTCAGAAAATTAATATGATGCACCGATAACGCAATCGATTTTTGAAACAGCAATTATAGACGGCAAACGTGACGCAAAGCGTAACGATAAAGGGGAGGGAGGGGTGCCCGCTTATTTACGCGAAAGTAATAGGAATACAATAGAATAACGATCAAGTGCAAGAACTGTAAACCGCATACCACAAAGCTTCGAAGTACAAGAAATGTGCATTACAGATCCGATTCGTTCAAGAGCAAATTTTTTGTCATCTGCTACTTACACCGTCTAATAACATGGATACTGTGTAGTGGACACGGCGATTTATGATTACGTTTCCTCCGCCGCTGGATGTCTTAGAGAACTGCATCACCGTCAACTCACCTGTATTGCTCAAAAATCCTCACGAAAAATAAATGGTAGCGTGGTATGTATGTATAAAGTAACATTCGAACCCTGAGCAAATTGGAACGAAGGTGTATGGAAAACGTTTCTTGTTGTGGATTGGCAAGAGAGCCAACCCACTATGAGAGGAAGCCGAAAGGCACGCGTTTTAGCTCACGCAGGCTGGCGTGAGGTCTGGAACAGGTAAAGGAAATGAGACTAGCAAAAAAAGGACGTATCTGTGGAATACTTAACTTTAATCCATAAATGGTGAACATCGCTCTTGACGGTACATGTTTTCCAGCATCAATAGTAACTGGTAATGGCGCCTTGCTAGGTCGTAGCAAATGACGTAGCTGAAGGCTATGCTAACTATCGTCTCGGCAAATGAGAGCGTATTTTGTCAGTGAACCATCTCTAGCAAAGTCGGCTGTACAACTGGAGCGAGTGCTAGGAAGTCTCTCTAGACCTGCCGTGTGGCGGCGCTCGGTCTGCAATCACTGATAGTGGCGACACGCGGGTCCGACGTATACTAACGGACCGCGGCCGATTTAAAGGCTACCACCTAGCAAGTGTGGTGTCTGGCGGTGACACCACATTTCTCATGAAACCAAGCTTAAAGACACAATCGTGCAGGCGAAATACACGTGCCAGAATTGGCATATCAAGAAAAAAGTGTAAGATAATGAATTTGCGAAGTCGAAATCTGTAAGAAATTTAATATAATACTCAACCCGATCGGATATAGTCATAGCGCGTAAGAACAAATATTGAGTAAAAGTATCTAACGTCTTTCTGAACATCAGTCCAGAGAAACAAAAGAAAAATAGCGTTGCAAATGGTTTCGAAACACAGACACGAGTGAGAGAAGTTGATTGCAAGTCACTTGCATCTGCAGATGTTTAGCACAGAGACGGATTTCGAGCACCGCGCTTTCTGAAGCAATTGAAGATGAGAACAAGGGCCCAGCATTCTAAACGGGAAATCTGTGTGCCGAGGAGAAAGCAAAAAGACACGATTATGCCTAATTTGAACGTTATCGTGGATTATAATCATATGAATGCCCCCCCCCCCTCCCCTGGTAGCCGGCACGGTAGCCCAGCGTGTTCAGTCAGAGGGCTGCTCGCCCTCTGTAATAAAAAACTGAGTAAAGGAATCAACGACCAACTTGAACGGATGTCTTGTGACGTCCGTCCAGACAAAACGCAACGAACAATACCGAACAAAATGAAAAACAAAACTGGTCAGCGCGACAGAATGTCAATCCTAAGGGTCCGGGTTCGATTCCCGGCTGGGTCGGAGATTTTCTCCGCTCAGGGACTGGCTGTTGTGTTGTCCTAAACATCATCATTTCATCCCCATCAACTTGCACCCGGCGAATGGTCTACCCGACGGGAGGCCCTAGTCACACGACATTTTTATTTTTATCATATAAATGCGACTGAAGGGCTCGCTACTTGTTATAATCTCGTAATTACACCGAACGTTACAAGTCGAATGCGTCAATACCAAACAAAAGACAAATGTCTGAATACTGCTTACTACAGTGTGCTGTCCATGACGAAGACAGAGATGAGTGAGTCTTCGTATTTCAAACCCAAGACAGAACTATCAGGACACACCGAAAAGTAATGTCTCTGTATTTTTTTATTCTGTTCTCAGTAACGGTTGAGGTATTACTCGCACGACTTTTCCGCTTCGCTGGCGCAAACTGCAATCATCTGTCGCTTGAGGGCTTCGAACTATAGCGTGTGAGGTCAAAGTTCGATAGTCCACGGGAGCACCTCGTGTGACTACGTCTTGTTCAGAATGAGCAGGGACGTTGTCGTTGGGCAACTTCCGCAACGCTTATAATTCCTGTTTCCTTCAGTTTCAACGTTTCTTTGACAGCGAACAGCAACTTTATTTAAATTCCTTAAATCGTTAATGAATAGTTCTGTCAAAAGAAGCAGTTATTTACTAGGCGACTAGTTTCAAACCCTTACAGGTTCATTCTCATGCCTGGCCCACTGAGGCTGCACTCACAGTGCCTGATCTTAATAATAAACATTGAGTGGCAAGATATGCTCTATAAATGTTTGCAGGATGAATGCCACACACGCCTCAGCGTCACGAAAGCTGAAAAATTATTTAACAATCTTTCTTATGACATGGAATCATGACAATATTGAATAAAACATCATTTCCCTTAAGATTCTGTGATTAACCTAAGAAATACAAAACTAAAATGTCATCACCTTACAATAGTCGCCGTGCCAGATGGTACGCGGAAAAGTGTGTGTGTTACAGGAATCTAAGTTTTTTCTATAAGTTGTATCTAAGCAAAATCCAAACGGTTATCCACTGTTTATACATCTTACAAGCGCTCATATACTATCTTTACAACTTAAGACATTAATTAATATCAAACTATACTAGATATTAACAAATGGTTTTCAAGATTGATAAGATAAGTCATAAAGTTTTTTTTTTATCTTTGATTGACCTGATAAAATGCGGACACCACACGAGAAAGCTCGGTGCGTGACTTGATTCATACAGACCACAATCCGCTGACATCACACCGCTAGACTCCTTCCTGTGGGTTTTGTAAAGGATCTGGTGAACCGAGCCAAGTTTAAAGCCCTGCAGGACATGAAAGCACACATTCGCAACGCATCTAAATATGTCAGCCTGGAGATCTTGAATCGCACGTGCAGAGAAATGGAATTCAACTAAACATTATCCGTGCTGTTGCTGTGTATGAATGAGGAAAAAAAAACTTTTGTAAGTTATCTTATCACATGCTGAAAACCATTTGTTAATATTTACTGCTGTGTTAAAGGTGTTATATTGTAAATATACAAACATCAAAAGAAGTTTTGCATCACCTCGGTTCCGAGACTTCCGGAACCTGTACAGAAAATTGGAATAGAGACCAACATAAACATCATTTCTGCCTTTTCTTTTGCTCATGATAACCACACATAGCATATTGTACCACCATACAGCGAGACCTTCAGACCTGGTGGTCCACATTGCTGTACGTATAGGTCCTCTGGCATACTATCCACAAGTTCATCAAGGTACTGTTGGTCTAGATTGTACCACCCCTCAGAGTGGTTGGTCGTCCATAAAGAGCCCTTTTAGGTCTATCCCAGGCATGTTCGGTAGGGTTCATGTCTAGAGAACATGCTGGCCTCTCTATTCGAACGATCCACGATTGCCTAGCCAATATGCTGCTGGTATGGTTACACTATCGGTCGAAGGATGGCATTCACGTATCCTTCAGCCGTTAGGGCGACTTCCATGACCGCCAGTGGCGTACGTCGTCCCCACATAATGCCATCCCAAAACATCAGAGAACCTCCACCTTGCTGCACTCGCTGGACAGTTTGTCTAGTTCACCCTGACCAGGTTGCCTCCAACCACGTCTCTGACTATTGTCTGGTTGAAGGAATATGCGACACTCATCGGTGAAGAGAACGTGATGCCAATCCCGAGCGGTCCATTCGGCAGTTTGTTGGGCCCATCTGTACAGCGCTGCATTGTGTCATGGATGGACCTGGCCGTGGACGCCGGGAATGAAGTTGCGCATTATGCAGCCTATTGCGCACAGTTTGAGTCGGAACACGACGCCCTGTGGTTGCACGAAAAGCATTATTCAAAGTGGTGCCGTTGCTGTCAGTGTTCCTCCTAGCCATAATTCGTAGACAGCTGTCGTCCAATGCAGTAGTAGCCATCGTGCGGGCTGAGCTAGGTATGTCATCGACAGTTCGTGTCTCTCTGTATCTCCTCCATGTTCGAACAACATCGCTTTGGTTCACTCTGAGACGCCTGGACACTTCCCTTGTTGAGAGCCCTTCCTGGCACAAAGCAATAACGTGGACGCGATCGAACCGCGGTATTGACAGTCTAGGCGTGGCTGAACTACAGACAACACGAACCGTTTACCTCCTTCCTGGTGGAAAGGCTTCAACTGATCGGCTGTCGGACCCCCTCCGTCTAATAGGCGCTGCTCATGCATAGTTGTTTACATCTTTGGGCGGGTTTAGTGACATCTCTGAACAGTCAAAGTGATTGTGTCTGATACAATATTCACAGTCACCGTCCCTCTTCAAGAGCTTTTGGAACCGGGGTGATGTAAAACTTTTGGTGATGTGTTTAATTTATGCATACCCTGTATGTACTCATCAGCATCATCATCATCATCAGTGTTCTGCCTAAAGGCAGGTTTTCACATGGTAGTTCTCCAGGCTGTCCGGTCTTCTGCCATCCTCTTCAGGTCTGCATATACCCTGTATGTACTGGATGTAACAAAAATGTACAGCACAAACTGCAGGACACATTTCTCACATGTACACGAAAAGTATGCCATATGAACATGGGTCTGGAAATCTTTTGTTTCCATGTTACAACTCATTTTCTCCAACTCATTAATTATGGGAAACACACACGAACTAAACGCACCAGCATACCACATACTACTCTTTCTCGCAGGAGATGTTCAATATTCCCTCCGTGGGCATTGATACATACATCAATTCGCCGTCGTAGTGAATCGTGGATGCGCTGATGTATTCCTGCAGTAGTGCGTATGGTTTCGCAGCCTTCTATAATGCGCGCACGGAGACTCTGGATATCTTGTACAGGGGTTCCTTACAGAAGAGCTTTCAAACGGCCGCACAAATAAAAGTCCAGAGGGTTCACGTGCGAAGATCGTCTAGGCCTGGCAACTGGACCATCTCTGCCTATCCATCTTTCACCGAATATGTTATTTAGCAGCCGACGGACATTGACGTTAAAATCAGGAGATGCCCCATCGTGCATGCAGTACAAGTTTTGTCGCACAACTAAACGCATATCTGCTAACAGATCCGGTAGAATATTCTCCACGAAATTATGATAATTTTGTCCGTTGAGCCTGGGTGGAAGAAAGTGAGGCCCTACCAAACAGTCACCAACAATTTCGTCCCAAATATTGACAGAAACCTTTTTTTATGACTTGCCTCAACAGCTGCGTTAGGATTGACGTCTGCTCATAGATGCCGACTATGAAAATTTGCAATCTGATCTCCATGAAACGACGCCACATCGGCGAACAGCACCGTTGCAGTAAAATTAGGGCTGACACTTTGTTGTACAAACTACCTGCAGAAGAGTACCCGTGCAGGAAAACCATCTGCTGATAGTGTCTGAACACGCTGTAAGTGGTATGGAGGCAGCTGATTCTCGTGTAACATTTGCCAGAGAATCACGTGGTCAACACTCATTGTTGCAGCTGCATGTCTTGTACCGACACTAACAAGGGGAGGCCGCCAATTGTGAAATTCAGATTCGATTCATACTGCGCATAATAAAAGCTCATGGCCGGAGGTGTAGTGTGGCGAAGCACCAAGATGCACTTATCAGCCGTTGTCGAGAAAATCGACAGTTAAAAGAAACCGTTGCGGTAAAATACTCTCTACGATTAATACCTTTCTACAGCGTCGTGGTGCAGCGGTAAGCGCTCGGGTTCGTCATCCGAAGATCACCGGATCGAATCTCGCACCATGCAACCTTTTTTTTCTTTTTTCTTTTTTTAAGTATTTGTTTTTTGTAATTCAAATGTGTATACACACACACACACACACACACACACACACACATATATATATATATATATATATATATATATATATATATATATACTCCTGGAAATGGAAAAAAGAACACATTGACGCCGGTGTGTCAGACCCACCATACTTGCTCCGGACACTGCGAGAGGGCTGTACAAGCAATGATCACACGCACGGCACAGCGGACACACCAGGAACCGCGGTGTTGGCCGTCGAATGGCGCTAGCTGCGCAGCATTTGTGCACCGCCGCCGTCAGTGTCAGCCAGTTTGCCGTGGCATACGGAGCTCCATCGCAGTCTTCTACACTGGTAGCATGCCGCGACAGCGTGGACGTGAACCGTATGTGGAGTTGACGCACTTTGAGCGAGGGCGTATAGTGGGCATGCGGGAGGCCGGGTGGACGTACCGCCGAATTGCTCAACACGTGGGGCGTCTCCACAGTAAATCGATGTTGTCACCAGTGGTCGGCGGAAGGTGCACGTGCCCGTCGACCTGGGACCGGACCACAGCGACGCACGGATGCACGCCAAGACCGTAGGATCCTACGCAGTGCCGTAGGGGACCGCACCGCCACTTCCCAGCAAATTAGGGACACTGTTGCTCCTGGGGTATCGGCGAGGACCATTCGCAACCGTCTCCATGAAGCTGGGCTACGGTCCCGCACACCGTTAGGCCGTCTTCCGCTCACGCCCCAACATCGTGCAGCCCGCCTCCAGTGGTGTCGCGACAGGCGTGAATGGAGGGACGAATGGAGACGTGTCGTCTTCAGCGATGAGAGTCGCTTCTGCCTTGGTGCCAATGATGGTCGTATGCGTGTTTGGCGCCGTGCAGGTGAGCGCCACAATCAGGACTGCATACGACCGAGGCACACAGGGCCAACACCCGGCATCATGGTGTGGGGAGCGATCTCCTACACTGGCCGTACACCACTGGTGATCGTCGAGGGGACACTGAATAGTGCACGGTACATCCAAACCGTCATCGAACCCATCGTTCTACCATTCCTAGACCGGCAAGGGAACTTGCTGTTCCAACAGGACAATGCACGTCCGCATGTATCCCGTGCCACCCAACGTGCTCTAGAAGGTGTAAGTCAACTACCCTGGCCAGCAAGATCTCCAGATCTGTCCCCCATTGAGCATGTTTGGGACTGGATGAAGCGTCGTCTCACGCGGTCTGCACGTCCAGCACGAACGCTGGTCCAACTGAGGCGCCAGGTGGAAATGGCATGGCAAGCCGTTCCACAGGACTACATCCAGCATCTCTACGATCGTATCCATGGGAGAATAGCAGCCTGCATTGCTGCGAAAGGTGGATATACACTGTACTAGTGCCGACATTGTGCATGCTCTGTTGCCTGTGTCTATGTGCCTGCGGTTCTGTCAGTGTGATCATGTGATGTATCTGACCCCAGGAATGTGTCAATAAAGTTTCCCCTTCCTGGGACAATGAATTCACGGTGTTCTTATTTCAATTTCCAGGAGTATATATATATATATATATATATATATATATATATATATATATATATATAATTCCTGGCAATCAGTTGCAACAATTATGCATATAATAACTTATTGAAAGTCGTTTCTCGTGGAAAAGCTGGCGACTTCGAACATCATTATGTTTTCCGCAAACAAAGTTGTATTTCACAAATGTTATTAATTGTCTTCATATTGTTAACCACGTATAGTTAACGGAAGACGTAGAAACGATATTCCGAAACGAATACGTATAGCGTAAGTCAAACGTTCGTATTAGAACAGAGATCCCACGAACACAAATTTGCTGTGGCAGGTATGAAATACAAACTCCGTTACTCGCTCGTTACACTTGAAGGACAGATGTTAAACGGGCCGAAACGTGCAGCCGCATAATAGCGTAGTTGCCTGCTAAGTTCGAAAGAAGGTAGATGCGGTTCCTTCGCGCAACTTATAACATCGTCGAAAATCAGTGCGGACGGGAGAGCTTTGGTACACCCTGTTAAACAAACGGAAAAATGGAGGCGGTACAATTGGGGAAGCGATCCTCCTTCACCAACATGCATAAGCAATTCATTAATAGTATATATATATATATATATATATATATATATATATATATATATATATATGAATTACAAAAAAACTAATTAATAAATTACATGGCGCGAGATTCGATCCGGCGACTTTCGGATTACGAACCCGAGCGCTTACCGCTGCGCCACGACGATGTAGGAAAATTATTAATCGTAGAGAGTATTTCACCGCAACGGTTTCTTTTAACTGTCGATTTTCTCGACAACGGCTGAGAAGTGCATCTTTGTGCTTTGCCACATTACACCTCTGGCCATGAGCTTTTATTATGCGCAGCATGAATCGAATCTGAATTTCACAATTGGTGCCGCCTCCCGTTGCGGTCTCCTCGTTCTTCTAGGCCTCCCCCTGTCAGAGTATCAGATTTAAATACCCAATGTTGCCTAAGTTGACGATCAATGGCTTCAAACGTTTCCCTGTCGGGGCATCTTCGTCCTGGAAATCTCTCCCGGTACATACGTTGAGCTCGATCATTGCTGTCAGCTAATCCATACATCAAATGGGCGTCTGCAGTCTCTCCTTTTGTGTACACTGCCATTGCACGAGCCGAGTCTATGATTACGTAGTAACCCGTGTGCTCGTAACGGTCGTACTGATCGCTGGAACAGTTGACGTTACATGTAAACAAGCAATGACATACGTCGCATGGCAACAGGCACATGTAAAACAAAACACCGGCGGTGCACAACGTAAACAGACGTCACCGTGAGTGCATGTTCCCCATGATTGTAACGTTTTGTTTTAGTGTATTTTCCATAAAGAGTGAGTTGGAGAAAATGAGTTGTAACACGGAAACAAAGCGTTTCCAGACCTACGTTCACATAACATAATTGCTTCATCTGCGTGTGAGGAATGTGTCCTGCAGTTTGTGCCTTATGTTTTTGTTACACTCTGTGTGTGCAGGGTGGCCGACCTAACTGTGTCACCTCATACATTTCCGAAATGAAACAAAATATGAAAAATGCAACTGACCAGGCATACACCTATGTCAGGGGCTGGCGCACGGGCTGGGAGTGCACAATCCCCACAAGTAAACAAGCATCACTTCTAACATAAAGTTACGTTTCTACCGAAATGAAAACAAAGGTACAATTAATGATAGCAAACTTAGGTTCACTTCTCTAGACCTTATACCTTCAGGAATACTTAAACATTAAATACTGGAAACGGTGTCACAGTTTCTGCCGTAGTGCTGTTATGCGGATTGCCTGCATGTCCTTTAGGCCTGTTGTAGGCAACTCTTGCTGTGCGCATTAGACAATCATTGCCCTGCGCGTTAAGGCAGAAACTGTGGCGCTGTTGCCAACCTTTAAGGTCTACGTATTTCAGAAGATAGGAGGTCTAGAACAGTGAAAACAAATCTGCCCTCACTAATTGTATCTCTAGTTTTCACTCAGATAGAAAAAAAAAAAAATACCTGCTCATTTAAAAAAACGCTAGATCTTATTGAAATTGATGTTTGTTTACATTTATCGATTGCGCATTCCTGTCCATTGCGTGAGCCCCTGACATAGATGCATCCCTCGCGAACTGCATTTTTATCATTTTGTTTCGCTTGAGAAATGTGTTAGGTGGCAGAGTCAGTTGGGATACCCAACGTGTCCAGGGTGATTCACTGCCCCTTCCGCTGGGTTTTGTGCTACAGATAACGCCTTCAGATACCGCACACCAGATTTTCATTTTCTCTCACTCACTATGCGCAAACTAGTAGTCCTACAGAATAAATGAACAGGACATTTTTGTACGAAATTTAACGTAATTGAATTTGGCACCGAGATGCATTTTCGCTATAGGCTGTAGTTTTCGAATTATTCAAGACTTTTAAACCGTTTTTCTTTATTACCTCGAAACAGTGGCCTCCAGCGAAAACGTATCCCAGTGCAAAAGGGAACCACGTTAAATTTCCTATAAAAAGGTTCTGTTCATTTTTCTTATAGGACTAATAGTTCGCACATATCAAACAAGAGAATATGAAAATCTTGCGTGTGTTATTTGAAGGCACTGCGGGTTACATAATACCTATAGGTAAGGGCAGACGAAGCACCCTATATATACACTATCTCGTCAAAAGTATCCGGACACCTACCAGAAAATGACTTACAAGTTCGTGGCGCCTTCCATCGGTAATGCTGGAATTGGCCCACCCTTAGCCTTGATGACCGCTTCCACTCTCGCAGGCATAAGTTCAATCAGGTGCTGGAAGGTATCTTGGGCAATGGCAGCCCACTCTTCACGGAGTGCTGCACTGAGGAGAGGTATCGATGTCGGTCGGTGAGGCCTGGTACGTAGTCGGCGTTCTAAAACATCCCAGAGGTGTTCTATAGGATTTAGGTCAGGACTCTGTGCAGGCTAGTCCATTACAGGGATGTTATTGTCGTGTAACCACTCCGCCATAGGCCGTGCGTTATCAACAGGTGCTCGATCGTGTTGAAATATGCGATCACCATCCCCGAATTGCTCTTCAACAGTGGGAAGCAAGAAGGTGTTTAAAACATCAGTGTATGCTGTGGTGTGATAGCGCCACGCAAAACAACAAGGGGTGCAAGCCCCCTCCATGAAAAAGACGACCACACCATAACACGACCGCCTTCGAATACTACTGTTGGCACTACACACGCTGGCAGATGAAGTTCACCGAACATTCGCCATACCAACAACCCGTTATCGGACCGCCACATTGTGTACCGTGATTCGTCACTCCACACAATGTTATTTCACTGTTCAATCGTCCAATGTTTACGCTCCTTGCACCAAGCGAAGCGTCGTTTGGCATTTAACGGCGTGATGTGTGGCTTATGAGCAGCCGCACGACCATGAAATCCAAGTTTTCTGACCTTCCGCCTGTCATAGTACTTGCAGTGGATCCTGATGCAGCTTGGAATTCCTGTGTGTTGGTCTCGATAGATGTCTGCCTATTACACATTACGACCCTCTTCAACTGTCGGTGGTCTCTGTCAGTCAACAGACGAGGTCGGCCTATACGCTTTTGTGCTGTACGTGTCCCTTCACGTTCCCACTTCACTATCACATCGGAAAAAGTGGACCTAGGGATGTTTAGGCGTGTGGAAATCTCGCGTAGAGAGGTATGACACAAGTGGCACCGAATCACCTGACCAAGTTCGAAGTCGGTGAGTTCCTCAGAGCGCCTCATTCTGCCCTCTCACGTCTAAACGTCTAATGCCTACTGAGGTCGCTGATATGGAGTACCTGGCAGTAGGTGGCAGCACAACGCACCTAATATGAAAAACGTATGTTTTGGGGGTGTCCAGATACTTTTGATCAGAAGCTGCCAGCCCCTACATGTGGGCTTTATGCATGCATGTGTACATGTGTGTGTGTGTGTGTGTGTGTGTGTGTGTGTGTGTGTGTGTACGTGTGTGTGTGTGTGTGTGTGTGTGTGTGTGTGCGTGTGTTTATACTGTTCTATGCTTCACCTCTACTGCTTCCCATAATCTCATCAGGAGTTTTTGGCAGAGCACTCGTATGATGGTTTTCTCCTCCTCAATGGCATAATCTATTAGCAGCCGAAACGTAGCATTGCTTCTCCTTGCTAGGCAGTGATGAATCCACTTACTCTTTTTCGCTTGGGTCATTTGAAAACATCCAGCACTCCTCCATGGTGATTGGGAGGGCAAAGAAATCGCCTAGACTTGATTGGCCAGCTGAAACGTTTCCGACGCTGGCTCGTTTCAGCTGTCCTTTTGAATGGGTGTGAGCAGTTATGGATCTGGCGGGTGGCGAACTTGGTCATGTCTACAGTGCCGTGAAAGATGTTGAAAGCTGAGGCGTTACTGATTTATTTTTCAGTCCGCCTCGTTAGCTGCGTGGTCAGCGCATGTGGCTGCCATGCGGTGGACCCTGGTTCGATTTCCGGTCGTTTGTAGATTTTCTCCGCTCGGGACAGGGTGTTGTGTTGCCCTCATCATCGTTTCATCATTATCGACACCAAGTCGTCCACGATGGCGTCATCTAAACAGTCTTGCAACTCGGCCGCTGACCTACCCCAGGTGGGGTCCCCGGCCATCAGCTCCACATGATCATTTCGTTTTCATTTTTTTCCAATTTTGAAATTTTTTTAGTATCATTTCGATTGTAATGCTCTGGTCTTCGAGCAACAGGTCTTTGTCTTGCGCCTGCCCGTTATTCACAGCGAGGTCGTCCGCCACTTTGTTCATCATCATTCAGACTTGTTAGTGCACGCTGGAGGCGATGTTGTATTCACTTCCGCCAACTCAGCACGGATTATTGTATTTTCAAAAAAATGGCTCTGAGCACTATGGGACTTAACTTCTGAGGTCATCAGTCCCCTAGAACTTAGAACTACTTAAACCTAACTAACCTAAGCACATCACTCACATCCATGCCCGAGGCAGGATTCGAACCTGCGACCATAGCGGTCGCGCGGTTCCAGACTGTAGCGCCTAGAACCGCTCGGCCACTCCGGCCGGCTATTGCATTTTGTTCTACTTTAAATGTACTGGATGGTTATAATTAAAGCACAGCTTTTCGCGCGAGGTCCAATGTGGCCTGTAACTATCGTACGTTAGCAGAACGTCGTTGATATGCTGATACAACAATGCGTAAGAAATCTACGCCGAAAAAAAAAATTATTTCCAATTTTAGCCATCAGGTGCAGTTATGGCGCTGTGAAGCGTCTAGTCGACGTCTCTGGTGCTCATACTGAACAAATTGGGTAAGTGGCGGTTTATAAATAAATCAGCATTATGCCTTACTCACTTATTTGACTTCTTCTGCCTACGTCCTGTTCCTGATCCATTAAATCTGGAAACATTTCTTTACGTACTTCTTGCGTTCACAGTGCCAGATTTGCACCTGGTGGCCAAAATTGGAACTATTTTTTTCCCCAGCGTAAATCTGTTGCGCATTAGTGTATTGGCATATCAACTGGATTTCACTCCCGTACGACAATTACAAGCCACACTTGATCTTAGTGAGTAGCTGCACTTTAATTGTACCCACCCGGTAGGAAAGGAATACTGCAAGACACTTCATTGCCTAAATAGGTTGCGAATTTTTGTTTTGCCTCCTCTAAAGGCATGCTACGGTACTGCTGCACATGGATTTGAACGTATATCCGGACTGCAGACGTAACTGAAAAAATTACAAGTGTAAGTCAATTATTATCCGCAATTTGTTGTTATGTCTTTGCAATTTTCAAGCTGCTAGGTTAGTTTCGTTATCGCTGCCGTGTTGTTTATCATGGCTGCTCCACTGTCTATTCACATCAAAGAGCAACGTTCAGTGATCCGTTCATTTGTGGTCGGAAGGCGCATCAGCGGCCGAAATTCTTCCAAAACTTTCGGTACAGTACAGGAACTGTGTTTTGCCGCAACGGAGTGTCTACGAATGGATTGAAAAACTCCGACATGGTCGCACAAGTGCTACGCACGATGAAGGAGCCGGACGACCGTTTACCGCCACAAATGAAGAAACCATTGAGCGTTCACGTGAAATGACTCTCTCAGACAGACGATTAACTATTGACGAAGTGGCACATCGTCTGCAAATAAGTCACGGTTCTGCCTACGAAATAATCCACAACAGACTTGGGTTTCATAAAGTTTGTGCAATACGGATTCCAAAACAACTCACACAACTGCATAAACAAACGCGCTTGGACATCTGCAAAAAACATCTGAATCGCTATGGTAACGAAGGGAACAACTTCTTAGACAGGATCATTACTGGGGACGAAACATGGTTCCATCATTACGAGCCGGAGAGTAAACGGCAGAGAAAACTGATGCTTACGTTTTCTTGGGACGCACAAGGTCCAGTATTGGAACATTATGGGGAAAGGGGCACAACAATGAACTGTGTACATTACAGTGAGATGCTTACTGCCAGAATAAAGCTTGCAATTCGAAGCAAAAGCCGAGGATTGCTGTCAAAAGGTGTTGTTTTGTTCCGAGCGGTTCTAGGCGCTACAGTCCGGAACGGCGTTGCTGCTACGGTCGCAGGTTCGAATCCTGCCTCGGGCATGGATGTGTGTGATGTCCTTAGGTTAGTTAGTTTTAAGTAGTTCTAAGTTCTAGGGGACTGATGACCTCAGATGTTAAATCCCATAGTGCTTGGAGCCATTTGAACCATTTTGTTGTTGTTGTTATGTTGTTACACGACAATGCCCGTCCGATATACTGCTGCCCACACTGCTGAAACGCTCCAGAAACTCAAATTTTTTGAAGTACTGAATCATCCTCTATATAGTCCCGATCTTTCTGTTTCTGCCTATCACTTGTTTGGTCAACTGAAACAGGCATTAAGGGGCCGTCGATTTGCCTCGGACGAAGCAGTGAAAGAAGCGGTGCATTCCTGGCTCGAAGCTCAACCGAGAACCTTCTTTTATGAGGGCATCAGGAAGCTTGTACAACGATGGAACAAGTGCGTTGAAACGCAAGGAGACTATGTCTAAAAATGATGTTCTTGTAAGTTTCCTACTTGATTACAATAAAATTTTATAACTACTTTGCGGATAATAAATGGCTTACCCTCGTATTAAAACCTAACTATTTTTTCCCTTAAGTGATAGGTAAGACTTCTTGACTAATGCTCGTGGGGAGGGAACTGAGTTTTGTATTCTGTGAGTGAAAACAAGCTGTGAAGTCATAGTATCACATATGAGGTTCTTTATAAGGGGGTCTTTCTGTAAGGGAGTCAAGTGAAAACAAGACAAATGGAGAGACGTAAGTAAACAGTTTGTTATCACAAGACGGTCGATGTCTTCACGGAAAAATGTTTGTGGTTGGCTATGAAACCACGATGGTTTGCAGGCGTGCACCTCTTTGTCCGAAGCAAATCGACAGTCACTAATTTCTGTCGGACCCCAAAAATATGGAAATCGCATAGGGAGAATTCGGGACTCTATGGAACATAGTTAAGGGTTTCCCAGCGAAAAGTTGATAGCGTAGTCGAAGGAGCCATGCCAGCATGTTGGCGGGTATTATCCTGCAACAGACTGTTACCGTCCGTAAACGTTCCTGGGCGTTTGTATTTGATGGAGCACTACAATCTCCGTACCGCTGTATGTTAAATGTGATGCCTTGTTCCAAAAAGACAATGAGTAGCAGACCCTAGCAGTCAAAGAAAAAAGGTCATCGTGACTTTTCCGGAGCGACCGTTCCTGATTTTTCGACCCGGCCGCTGTGGCCGAGCGGTTCTAGGCGCTTCAGTCCGGAACCGCGCTTCTGCTACGGTCGCAGGTTCGAATCCTGCCTCGTGCATGGATGTGTATGATGTCCTTAGGTTAGTTAGGTTCAATTAGTTCTAAGTCTAGGGGACTGATGACCTCAGATGTTAAGTCCCATAGTGCCTAGAGCCATTTGAACGTGATGTTTCGACTACGCTGCAGACGTTTCTCTGGCGAGCCCTTACACATCCCCCACACCGTCCCGATCTTTCCCCATGCGGAATCCATATTTTTGGATGCCTGAAGGAAGACATTCGTGGCTCTCGACTTGCTTCGGACGAAGAGCTGCACGCGTGGTTACGATCATGATTCTGTACTGTCATGGGACTACTTACAGCAGATCGTATATTACCCGATCCGCAATACGTAATGGACAAATGTTAAAAAGTATGGTTTTTCTTAATTTCTATCAACAAATTAAACTGTACGGTTCACTTATATACCGAATCAATATCGTTAACGTTAGTTCAGATCATTTAACTGTAATTAACAGAAAGTGATAATTAGTTAGATAACCTGATGTTGGGAATTAACATACTGTCGTAAGTTTCATGAAAATTTATTATTTCATTCTGGTGATTGAATTATTACATTGCCATAGAAAAGTTAGGAGAAACATGTATGTTGCAGATTAAACCAATACTTAATCAGCAAAATTGGTAAATTTCAACTTACCAAAAAATTCTTTTGGAACTTTTATCAGTCATCTGATGTACTGAAGGTGATTTGTATATTTTGTTTATCATGTCAACAACGAAAAACGAGTTAGATTACTTGTAATTAACTTTTTCAGTAACGATGCTCTAACATTCTGATGTAAACACTATTGATCTTGTGTCATTCTGATACTAAGAAATTATCATACAGAACTTTAAACTGAAATTCAGTTTTAACATTTTGTACTGTTCTTCAATGAATGAATCTTAAGTGAAATCAAAATGTAATTAATGATTTTAAGATAGGTATCGTTATTATAACTTCATATGCAAATTTCCAAAAGCAATATTTAGAAAGTTATTTAGAATGAATCATCATTTATTATCTTTAATACCGTGTTAACAGTTTGTTGTAAATCATTAACTTTTATTACAAATCAGTAAGTATAATAAATTTTGGCAATAGGGCAAAGAACACACATTGTCAAGATAGAGTGTATATTGACCGGTGCAAAGCACTTGCAGTCAGTCGTTGTTTGGCCAATGTAATGAAACAAAGTCTGTAACAGTTGATGTTTCGTCCGTCATGTTAGTAGAAGGCAGTTTATGTGTGAACATCTTCGTAAATGCTTACGGAAAATACATCTCTTGTTAAAAGGATTCATCAGTGTGTTGGAAAATATTATTTTAACATCCAAGTTATCATCACGTCGAAAGTCCAGGCAAATCTGCAATATACATCCCCTAGTGAACTTTATTGGCGGAGCAATTAGACACACGACATTCAAAAATTGTTTTTTCCTATTTCACAAATGATAATTTAACATAATACCTGTAGATGTGCCTATCTACATAAGTAGCGTTATCATGCTAATCAAAGGTCCAGGAGTACGCATTTATGTAGGTGACAAACAGTACATACCTCCTTCTCTCACTTCTAGTGCTACATGCGCGCTTGCGTTGTATGTTACTTCAAAATATGAAAATTATTTTCTTTATAACGATAATTCTGCATATCATTGTCGTTATTGCCAAGTACATGAGCATTATAAAATTGTACATTAAGTAAGGCATTGTCTAAAAGGACGATATATGAGTAGATCATAAAACAACTCACGTAATAACAAACAAAACAAAATGATTTAGAAGACACTGCATAACATGACTTTTCAGGTTATGTCAGAGTATGCGTCATATATAAGAATGAAAAGCAGTATTTAAACGTTAAATCAATTATACTGAGGTGACGGGAGTCTTGAAGTAGCGATATGCATACACAGAGACGGCGATTGTATCGAGTATACAAGGTATAAAAGGAAAGTGCTTTGGCGGAGCAGTCATTTCTACTCAAGGTGATTCATGTTAAAAGGTAACCGACGTGATTACGGCCGCACGACGGCAATTAAGACTTCGAACGCGAAATGGTAATTAGACCTATTTGAGGGGACATTCCATTTCGGACAACGTTAGGGAATTCGATATTTTCGAGAGCCACAGTGGCAAGAATGTGGCCGAAATACCATATTTCCGGCATTTCTTCTCACTACGGACAACTCGGTGGCCGACGACCTTCACTTAACGACCGATAGCAGTGTCGTTTGCATATTGCAGGGAAGACGAATGGAATATTCCAGAATTTGAAACACGAACAGCTGCTGGCATGAGTTTCTTAGAAGTAGATACCTTAGGGGTTGCGAAACAACTCAAATCGCTTGATATGGGCGAGTCTTCAGGTCCAGATTTTTTCCTTTCAGATTACGCTGATACAATAACTCCCTATTTAGCAGTCATATACAACCGCTCACTCACCGATAGATCTGTACCTACAGATTGGAAAATTGCGCAGGTCGCCCCAGTGTTTAAGAGGGGTAGTAGGAGAAATCCATCGAACTACAGACCCACATCATTGACGTCGGTTTGCAGTAGGGTTTTGGATCATATACTGTATTCAAACATTATGAATCATCTTGTGACTTGGCAAGACAGCCAAGTCACTATGAGAGGAAGTAGCTGAAGGCTATGCTAACTATCGTCTCGGCAAATGAGAGCGTATTTGTCAGTGAACCATTGCTATTAACGTCGGCTGTACAACTGGGGCGAGTGCTAGGAAGGCTCTCTAGACCTGCCGTGTGGTGGCGTTCGGTTTGCTATCATTGACAGTGGCGACACGCGGGTCCGACGTATACTAATGGACCGCGGCCGATTTAAAGGCTACCACCTAGCAAATGTGGTGTCTGGCGGTGACACCACAAATCACCTCGAAGGGAACGATCTATTGATACGTTATCAGCATGGTTTCAGAAAACATCGTTCTTGTGCAACGCAGCTAGCTCTTTATTCGCACGAAGTAATGGCCGCTATCGACAGGGGCTCTGATGTTTCTAGATTTCCGGAAAGCTTTTGACACCGTTCCTCACAAGCGACTTCTAATCAAGCTGCGGGCCTATGGGGTATCGTCTCAGTTGTGCGACTGGATTCGTGATTTCCTGTCAGGAAGGTCGCAATTCGTAGCAATAGACGGCAAATCTTCGAGTAAAACTGAAGTGATATCAGGTGTTCCCCAGGGAAGCGTCCTGGGACCTCTGCTGTTCCTGATCTATATAAATGCCCTGGGTGACAATCTGAGCAGTTCTCTTAGGTTGTTCGCAGATGATGCTGTAATTTACCGTCTAGTAAGGTTATGCGAAGACCAGTATCAGTTGCAAAGCGATTAGAAAAGATTGCTGTATTGTGTGGCAGGTGGCAGTTGACGCTAAATAATGAAAAATATGAGGTGATCCACATGAGTTCCAAAAGAAATCCGTTGGAATTCGATTGCTATATAAATATTACAATTCTCAAGGCTGTCAATTCAACTAAGTACCTGGGTGTTAAAATTACGAACAACTTCAGTTGGAACAACCACATAGATAATACTGTGGGGAAGGTGAGCCAAAGGTTGTCTTTCATTGGCAGGACCCTTAGAATATGTAACAAGTCCACTAAAGAGACAGCTTACACTACACTCGTTCGTCCTCTGTTAGAATATTGCTGCGCGGTGTGGGATCCTTACCAGGTGGGATTGACGGAGGACATCGAAAGGGTGCAAAAAAGGACAGCTCGTTTTGTATTATCACATAATAGGGGAGAGAGTGTGACAGATGTGATACGCGAGTTGGGATGGAAGTCAAAAAAGGCTCTGAGCACTATGGGACTTAACAGCTATGGTCATCAGTCCCCTAGAACTTAGAACTACTTAAACCTAAATAACCCAAGGACATCACACAACACCCAGTCATCACGAGGCAGAGAAAATCCCTGACCCCGCCGGGAATCGAACCCGGGAACCCGGGCGTGGGAAGCCAGAACGCCACCGCACGACCACGAGCTGCGGACTGGGATGGAAGTCATTAAAGCAAAGACGTTTTTCGTCGCGGCGAGATCTATTTACGAAATTTCAGTCACCAACGTTCTCTTCCGAATGCGAAAATATTTTGTTCAGCCCAACCTACATAGGTAGGAATGATCATCAAAATAAAATAAGAGGAATCAGAGCTCGAACAGAAAAGTTTAGGTGTTCGTTTTTCCCGCGCGCTGTTCGGGAGTGGAATGGTAGAGAGATTGTATGATTGTGGTTCGATGAACCCTCTGCCAAGCACTTAAATGTGAATTGCAGAGTAATCATGTAGATGTAGATGTAAATAACAAACAAGCAATATTGCGTGAAATAATCGCAGAAATCAATGTGAAATGTACGACAAGCGTATCTATTAGGACAGTGCGGCGAAATTGGCGTTAATGGACTATAGCAGCAGAGGATCGACGCGAGAGTCTTTGCTAAGAGTTCGAAATCGCTTGCCACCCCTCTCCTGGGCTCCTGGTTCAAATGGCTCTGAGCACTGTCGGACTTAACATTTGAAGTCATCAGTCATCTAGAACTAAGAACTCCTTAAACCTAACTAACCTAAGGACATCACACACATCCATGCCCGAGGCAGGATTCGAACCTGTGACCGTAGCAACAGCGCAGTTCCGGACTGAAGCGCCTAGAACCGCTCGGCCACAGCTGCCGGCTGGGCTCCTGACCATATCGGTTGGACCCTAGACGACTGGAAATCCGTGATTTGGTCAGATGTATCCCGATTTCATTTGGTAATAGCTGATGGTAGGTTCATGTCTGGTGCAGACCCCGCGAAGCCAAGTTGTCAACAAGGCTTTGTGTAAGCTGTTGGTCCCATAACGGTGAAGGCTGTGTTTGCATGAAACTGATGGGTCCTCTGGTCCAACCGAAGAGATCATTGACCATTTGCAGCCGTTGATGAGCTTCATGTTCCCAAACAACAGTGAAATTTTTGTGGGTGACAATGTACCGTGTCACTGGGCCACAATTGTTCGCTATTGGTTTGAAAAACATTCTAGACAATTCGGGCGAATGATTTGCCGATCCTTGGAACATTTGTGGAACATAATCGAGAGGCCAGTTCGTGCATAAACTCGTGCACCGACAACACTTCGCAGTTATGGACGGCTATGGATGATGATGTTTAGTTTGTGGGGCAATCAACTGCGTGGTTATCCGCACCTGTACAAATGCCTAACCTTTGGTCCGCCCAATCTCGCCACTCAGGAATGATGATGAAATGTTGAGGACAACACCCAGTTATCTCAAGAGAGGTGAAAATCTCTGACCCCTCCGGGAATCGAACCTGGGACCCCGTTCTCGGGAAGCGAGAACGCGACCGCGAGACCCCGAGCTGCGGACGACAGCTATAGGGGCAGCATCGCTCAATATTTGTGCTGAGGACTTCCAACGACTTTCCGAGTCTATGCCACGTCCAGTTGCTGCACTACACTGGGCAACAGGAGGTCTGACACAATATTAGGAGGTGTTCCGCGGCTTTTATCATCTCATTGTAGAACCACAGCAATATGCGTATTTAGGGGGCATACCGTAGCACGTTATGTCTACCACTGGTGGTATTCTTCTTATGGAAACTGGATGTTTACACTGTTGACACTGCTCGGACGGGGCGACACATCACCTCAGTGCTGGCATACCGAGGGTTTCCGGTGAACGAAGACTCTGCGGGTGCAGGTAGGCCATGACGTAGTGAGCAGGTCGTTTCCAGTATGACAATGTACACAACCCACAGATTTTTTTGTGGGTGCAAATTTCACTGGGCAGCGTTTCATATACCCATTCTTTGTTGTCGATTCATTAACACTTTGCCGTCCGCACATCTCGTACAAATTTATTTGCTTGGCGCCGGCAGCGCTAATTCGGATTACTTGGCTTGTCACCCGCCGCTTGTCACTTCAGACACATTGACTTTCTCGCGCTTTAATTTTCCTGAAATCCTCTATTTTGCCGTCTCGTTCCGCAAACTCGAATTTTCTTTTCAAGTAACTTCTCTGCAAGTTCTACACTGTTATAATAATCATCCATGCAGAGGTGCTGCCACTTTCCATCACAAGGTGTCAACAGTCCCATCACTGTTTTTGCTAAACGCTGTCCAGCGCCGGAATATATATCTTGAACGAGGAAATGCATCCCGTACTCGAATCACACAGTATACCAATGAGTATGCCGTATTTCGTAATTTTCGGCGGATTGTAAACTTTAAAACTTAACCGTCCACGCCACGGTATCATTCCTTCAATTTGAAATGTTTTGACTTAGGCCGGCCGGAGTGGCCGAGCGGTTAAAGGCGCTACAGTCTGGAACAGCACGACCGCTACGGTCGCAGGTTCGAAACCTGCCTCGGGCATGGATGTGTGTGATGTCCTTAGGTTAGTTAGGTTCAAGTAGTTCTAAGTTCAAGGGGACTTCTGACCACAGCAGTTGAGTCCCATAGTGCTCAGAGCCATTTGAACCATTTTTTTTTGTTTTGACTTAGATTAAACGTTTCTTTAAACTTTTTGGAAAAATAGTCAGTTACGAAACGCACTTTGACAAGACGGTTGGCATTATCCGGTTTATTGTTGCTGTCGGAAAAATGTAAAAATGATAATATTTGTCTGAATCGGTTGAGGGACATCGTTTTGCGAAATATCGATGTGTCTATCAACGGATTCGTTGACCAAAATCATCGATCCATGCTTACAATTCCCATAAGGATAGCAAGCCCAAACTATTTTCTAAGTTTGGGTCCTGTAACGTCGACTAATTTGGCATTTTTTTAAAATTCGAGTTTCCTTCTATTGCAATTTTGACTGTAGTACTTGTTGGTTTCGTTGGTAATATGTTCAATTTGATCGTACCCAGTACATAATACTACGATATCCTCGACGCTCTGTGTATCTTTGGGAAATATATTTGGACCCGGGGATCCTTCAAATTTATTATTGGTCCTCAGTAAAGTTTAGTCTGTCTTCTTCGTCTGATTTTTTTGATATCCAGTGTCTTCTTCCCAATCGGCCAGTTCGTCCGGAACGTCAGTCAAGACGTCCGCACATTCATCGTAAATAATCCGATTGTCTCTTTCGTCCACCATGATGAAGGGGCACAAGTACTTATAAAAGCAAAAAAAAGCTTGTTGTTGTATCTCATTGTTACCTAAACAAAACACGAACAGAATACAATAGATACTAAAGTGCTGTTGCCGGCCACTGCGCGATACTATGGCTCACGACACCAGTGCGGTGTCGCCGGCTATTGACCGCTATTTCGCGAACGACACCACTGTGGTGTCGCCGGACGGCAGAGTGTTTCAACGCACCCTGACCTCAAGGAATTAGCCTAGATGAAAAGATGTACTGTCCTGTTTTCACGTAACATTCTCGAGCAGCTTGGCTGAGAGTGCTGCCACGGACAAGCAAGTCGCTGTGAGGCTCGCCAGAGTCGCACAGTGGCTGGGGTTGTGCAGGCGGCGCCACACACCCACACACTCACACAGTGCGGGCTCAGTTGGCGTAGTCTGTCGGTGACACGCGAGAAGGCGGCCTTGACAGTTGTACCGAAATGTGGCGGAAATAAACCGCGGGGACCGCCTGCCTCTCCAGGAAACGGGGGGGAGCCGAGGAAAGTGGAGCGCGGACTTCTCGGAATGCGCTTTACACGTGCCCGCCCGGGGCCCAAACTAATTAAAACTTGTAAATCCCGCCGCTGCCGTGGGGATACGGGGTAGCAGCTTGGTCCCCGCCTGCACTGTTGGCGGAAACTCGCCAGTACGGAGCGTCGGCCGGACGTACTTTTCCGCTCTACTGTTTACCAAGTAGAGCTCGGAAGCGCATCTGGAAGAGAAATAAAGGTTCTAAAAGAATAACTAGAGGGAAACTTCACTTCTTATGTACATAAATTTGAAGTGGCGAGAACACAGCTTTTTTAATTAACGTAATCGATTTTGAGGCTACTAGCCTCGTCTTCACATGTATCTGTTCAATTACACAGTTACATACGTAATGTAATTGCATTATTTCATCATTAGATCGAACGAAACAACAAGTTTAGTGTTACCAGTCACTAGTTATTTATTTCCATAACGTGTTTCGGACGTTAAGCCTCCATCATCAGGTGGATTTTTGTGGATTAATATGACATGTAAGTGTTGTGTTAATACCTTAGAGTAAAAAATGGTTCAAATGGCTCTAAGCACTATGGGACTTAACATCTGAGGTCATCAGTCTCCTAGACTTAGAACTACTTAAACCTAACTAACCTAAGGACATCACGCACCACCATGCCCGAGGCAGGATTTGAACCTGCGGCCGTAGCAACAGCGCGGTTCCGGACTGAAGCTCCTAGAACGGCTCGGCCACAACGGCCGGCTAGGAGAGTTCCGTGCACTGTTTGTTCAGACACACATGTACTCTGCACAGCATTAAACTCTGGTCTTAGTTTCACCACAGTTCGCCACCTGTTTGTTTTACCAGTCTGCGCAGCCTACGACGTCCGATATCTATACTGAGGGGTGGCCGCCCAACCCCACGACTTTTGGACGTGGTTCCACCTTGGTTTCGCCAAATGTAGAACTCACTCACCACAGCAGTCCTCGAACAGCTGACAAGTCATTCTGGACCAGTCGCACAGTTTCCGACGTGCTCGTGCTGAGCCTCCGGCCCATAACTAGCTATCCCCAGTCAAACTCAGATAGATCGCGCACCTTTCCATTGTACTCAAAGACAGCATGCTCACTGATACTACATGCACCGTGCGTTTGCCTGACTAGCAGTTATTCCTCGCCAGTTGACGCTGCTATCCCTGGTTTCGTTTATGTCTATAGCAGGTCGGTAGTCATAATGTTTGGCCGATCTGGGTATTCATGTGATTGTTTCCAATCAATCATACATTCGTATCCAGGTACTTTCTAAAATTCTCAAACCGAACAGACCAGGCATTGTTTGTTGTTAACTTGGTGTGTGTGTGTGCGTGTGTGTGTGTGTGTGTGTGTGTGTGTGTGTGTGTGTGTATATGTGTGTGTGTGTGTGTGTGTGTGTGTGTGTGTGTGTGCTCACATTTGTGCTGACGCTGCTGTGCGGGTTCTGTGATTGCTGACAAAAGCATTCCGCCATCGCTCTCCCTGTCGCCACCCGCCGCAACACGCACGCAATGTGACGTCACAACCACGTATACCGTTGGCCAGAAGCGCAATAGATACACTACTGTCGATATTAGCACATGTCCGGAAATGGACAGTGAGTCGCCAATAATACAGCTAGGGCTTTAACACAGTCGTTAGATTTCAGCAAAGTCGAAGGACTAATGTCCGTTATTGCTTCCAGAGAAAGCCAGGATGGTTTTCGTAAAGCATAAATTTACCGTGTCACTTACCCTGACGTACAGTGTCACTCAACTTGCAAAAATTTTACATGCATTTTTCGGTATTTCTGGGAGAACGGGTCTCTTCAAAGAGGTTAGTATCCAAGAGGCCCCAGGATGTTCATAAAGGATGGGGAAAATAAAATGGCCCGGACGATTGGATACGACTTTGAAACCATTTGTGGCACCATTAATGGAAGAGGAAAGACGTATAGTTACTTCCAACAGGATGGAGCAAGTGGCCGTCCAGTCGGCCGAACCATGGAGCACATTTACACAATTTTCACGCGTGGCAGAGTTGTTGGCAGGGGTCAGTCTGGTGGCGGCTCTAGCTTACCACTCAGGTAATCTGATCTATCAGTGTGCGATTACTTTGTGTGGGGAGCCCTCAAAAAAGTCTAAGGTGTATTGCAATAACCCTCATAGCCTTCAAGAACTGCAGCAGAGCATTTCGGATGAGACTGCGGCAATTCCAGCAGTTCAGCTTCGATCCGCCTTCAGGTACTTGTTGACCAGGGCCCAAAAGAGTCAAGAGATCAGTGGTGATCATTCACAACATCTGCTATAGTCAGATTAGTACTGTATTTCCTTTCCTCTGCTGAGTTTCTTTGTACCCTGGAACTCTGTTCTCCGGACCACTTTTATTTGTCCCACCCTGTACAAAAGCTTTGATGAAACACGAACAACCATAGTTTTTAGGGTGATGGAATATCTGTAAAGTGATGCGTGATCTCAACTAGAGACTGATTTGGAGATTTTGAGCATCATGTCGGCGTGGCGCTGTTCGGCTGCACCATGGAACATTCGAAAGGGTGACGACTGTATGACAGAGCACGTGGCCGCGTCCCCCGGTCGCGATTCCGTATAGGTCGGAGAAGCGGACCCATTCACTATATTGGAATCAGGTTGTTTTATTCAGTTACATACCGCCTTTTAGCGGTGTTTCATTTTGACTTTAGTCATATGTTCACCTGAAGATGTGGCTTAAAGTGTCACGAAACAGGTAGTGATCCAATAATAAAGGACTAAATACAGCTGAGGCGGTTATTAATACCCAAGATGACTACTCATAGCAGAGACTGCCCTACCTGCAAGGTTGTCTGTGTCAGCAAACTGTTCTTGTGGAGTCAACGTCTGCGAAGCGTATGCCTTTCTGGGCCAGTTTAAGGTGGGAGAATAAAAAGAAGTCTGCGGGCGCCAAATCTGGAGAATAAGGAGGGCATTCAGCGAGAAAATTGAGCACGTATATGTCGCTGTCATTGAACAACGCTTAAACACTGTTCTTCGAGTGATTCCAACAGAAGCGTTTAGTGACGATTTCCAACGGCTTTACAGCAGTTGCCAGAAATGTTTTGTTGCTGATGGTGATTACTTTGCACACCAGTGAAGGCATTTTGTTTGCACCTCTTCTTTCTTTTTTTATCCAAGACAATTCACCGAACTTTGTGGACGCACCTCGTATTTCATCCCATGGAGGCCACTTTGGATATACGTTGGAACACGGCAAAAATTGATATCATGTCACGCGTAACGTAATGTAGCAGTACTAATTGCTTTTCACTGAGGTGGAAAGTCATCGGATAGCGATATACACATGTGCAGATGGCGGTAGTATCGGTTACGAAAGGTATAAAAACGCAGTGAGTACATTGGCGAAGCTACCATTTGTACTCAGATAATTCAAGTGAAAAGTTTTTCCGGCATGATTATGGCCGCACGGCAGAAATTAACAGACTTTGAAGGTGGAATGGTAGTTCAAGCTAGATGGTTCAAATGGCTCTGAGCACTATGGGACTTAACATCTATGGTCATCAGTCCCCTAGAACTTAGAACTACTTAAACCTAACTAACCTAAGGACAGCACACAACACCCAGCCATCACGAGGCAGTGAAAATCCCTGACCCCGCCGGGAATCGAACCCGGGAACCCGGGCGTGGGAAGCGAGAACGCTACCGCACGACCACGAGATGCGGGCTGTTCGAGCTAGACCCATGTGATATCCCATTTCGGAAAACATTAGGGAATTCAATATTCCGCGAGCCACAATATTAAGAATGTGCCGAGAGACAGTGCACCGAAATCTGGCGTCAATGGGCTATGGCAGCAGTCAACAGACGCGAGTACCTTTGATAACAGGACGACATCGCCTCCAGCGCCTCTCTTGGGCTCCTGACCACATCGGTTGACCCTAGACAGCTGGAAAACCATGATTCGTCAGATGGGTCTCGATTTCAGTTGATAAGAGATGATAGTAGGGTTCCGAGTGTGGCGCAAAGTCCACAGAGCAAGTTGTCAACAAGGCACTGTGCAAGATGGTGCGTTTAAAAGGAATGGACTGGGTCCTCTCGTCCAACTGAAACGATCTTTGGATGGAAATGGTTATCTACGGCTACTTGGATACCATTTGCAGTCAAGGGCTTTATTTTCCCAAACAACGATGGAATTTTTATACATGACAGTGAGCCATGTCACCGGACCATAGTTGTTCGCGATTGGTTTGAAGAACGTTGTGGACCATTCGAATGGGTGAATGATCTACCCAGATCGTACGACATGAACCCCATCGAACATTTGTTGGAGCTCAGTTAATCCTACACCGGCGACACTTTCGCAATTATGGACAGTTACAGAGGCAGCATGGGTCAATATTTCTGCTGGGGATTTACAACGATTTGTTGAATCCACGCACTAAGCCGGGCAAAATGAGATCCGATACAATATAAGAAGATATCCCATGACTTTTGTCACCTCAGTGTATCGCAGACTGCCACTCATTTCTAGGCATTTGTTGATATCCACTGGTTTGTTCCCTTTTTCTGTCAGGAATAATCTCCTGCATTTTGTCTCCTAACGTGATATTCACGGGAACTTTATAAGCTGATAAGGAAAAGAGGGTACTCGGACATACAGATAGTTGTAAAGCATGTCGATCGAGGATGTAAAATAAGTAGTAAATCGTGGCTCATCGGCAATCGATTTAAACAATGAAAATTAAAGGGCAACCGGGACAAATCAGTTGCGCAAATGTAACAGTAAACCGACCACGTTATTGCTGTAATGGCGATAGCGTTTTAGTTGAGACCAACACGTGCAGCCACGTCTTGCGTGGCCGTGACAACACATGCTCTCCTACCGTGAAGGAAGGTGTGGTAGAGAGGGAGGCAGGGATAAGGCTACGTCATCGTGATCGGCGTACGATAGGGCACGCAGGTCCGCACCCGCACCTCTCAGATGGCGCCGGTAAAAATAGTCCCTCACACTGCGTGCCTTCCCCACTGCTGTCCGTGACCTTAGGGAGTGATTGTAAATCCAGACGGGAAAAACGCGTTGCTGTGTTAGGTGGACGGTACAGATTTACTGAGTGCGTTTTGGAAGACTTGCTATCAAAGCCAAAGGCAAAGATAACATTCCTTCGGAAAGTCGATTTGCAAACACTTAGAAAACTTTCGCTCACTTGCACATGAATAACAATACAAGTACACAGTTGTGGTGCACGTCTTTGTCCCGAGGGGGGGGGGGGGGGGGGCGGTGTAACGCGGTGTGCAGGCAAGAAGAGCATCCGGCTACTCCTTAAAATTAACCGTGCCAAATTTGCTCATAGCCTCGCCGACCTGCCACCTAAAAGAAGGAGGAGAAGATCACAAATATATACATCTGTCTCTTATTATCTTAACATAGTGAAGTTTAACATCTTCAGTTTTCATATAAATGATGATTAGAAAGTTTGCAATACTATTACCCGTGTCGCTACCGGATATTAAAGTATTAATATTCTAGTCACAAGCAATGTCATCGCCATATTCATTGTACAAAACTGCATTACTACAGTGTGTGTTCAGCAGTAGTGGAATGTTTTTTATGAACGTGCACTGTGTGGTGGACATATCGTAGGGGTGATATATGGTTTTTCTTCTGTACTCACTGGTCTATTGGGCTCATTAAGATGGAGACTTTATTGTATTTTCTGTATCTACGCTTCCTAGGTAGTTTTTTTGTTTTTCGTTTTTTTTTTGGTCGTCGGTCTTCCGTCTGGTTTGATGCGGCCTTCCACGAATTCCTCTCTACAGCTCCCTCTAGTACCATGGAAGTTATCCCCTGATGTCTTAACAGATGTGCTACCATCCTGTCCCTTCTTCTTGTCTGTGTCTTCCAATGTTCCTTTCCTCGCTAATTCTGCGGAGAACCTTATTATTTCGTACCTTATTAGTCCACCTAATATTCAAAAACTCTTCTGTAGCATCACTTCTCAAATGTTTCGATTCCCTTCTGTTCCGGTTATCCTACAGTCCATGTTTCACTGGGATACACTGCGCATCGATAATTTTAAGGCTGTGGTCGGAATCTCTTTCTGTCGCAATCGCAGTACTTCATTCACGGAAAAAGACGTGTGCCCCAACTCTCTGCGTGTAGTGTATGAGCGAAAGCTTTGTAAGTGTTCGTAAATCGTGTTCATTGCGGCGACGTCCTCTTATCGTCGTAAAGATGTTGTACCATAATTGCAATTACATGGGACATCTTATATGCATCTGCAACTGTCGTACAATAAGATTACTGTGGTCTCGGTACAGTGTAACCCTTAAAACGCTGCACTTCCCTGAGACAGTAGTTAATTTTCTTAATCTAATAATTGAGGGAATTATTGGTTTTTCTTTTAAACGAATTTGCGACAGAAATAAATTTCTCGATGTTATTCCAGTACTAGATATTAAAAGACGAAATAATTCATTTCCATGTAAGGTAATTCTTCAGATGTTAAAAGCTTTTGGTGGAAGGTGAAAGAACTAGAACTGTTGTGTTGTTCTAGCTTTAATAATAATTTGCTGTGTATTAGAAGAAAACATTTGCAATGTGCTTTTGAGCTATATAAGATTTATTATTTACTTATGTTTTATTTATAAACACTATTATAAAAGTTTCGTTATAACACAGGGTGATTCAGCTGCCCCTAACGATCGGTTTCATGCAACCCGCAACACCTTAAAAATCATGTGCGAGATTTTCATGTTCTCTCTCTCACCATGTGCAAACTATTAGCCCCACATAAAAAAATGAACAGGACCCTTTTGTAAAAAATTTAATGCAAGTACATTTTGTACTGGCGTAAATTTTCGCTGGAGGCAAGTTTTGGTGTTATTCAAGAAAAACGCGTTTGAAGGTGATTCTGTACGTTTTTCTTGAGTAATTCGAAAACTACGGCCTCTAGTGAAAACGTATTCCGGTACAATATTTAAATGCATTAAATTTCCTACGAAGAGGTCCTGTTCATTTTTTGTGTAGGGCTAATAGTTCGGACATAGTGAGTGAGAGAATATCAGTCTTGCAAGTGGTATATGAAGGCGTTGGGGTTTGCATAAAATACAGGGGCAGGGCCAGCTGAACCATCTTGTATATACACTGTGGTTCACAATTAGTACTGAAAACACACACATGTGAAACTATACGATAACAGAAGAAAATATATTCTAGTAAACATGGGTTAGCAGTCGGGCCGGGTCTGACATACTTGTGAATATGTGGTTACGAGCTGCCGCTCTCTTCATTGTAAAATGCTGTTCTAGTACTGTACAAATATATCTGAAACATTAACTATTCTATTAAGTCTCCATTTAATTGGGCTCGGATTCCAACTGCAACAATATTTGATACTGAAGTCAGTGGTGGCACCTTACAAAGCGCTCTTTTCCAGACACATGTTAACTGGAACGGTTTTGCTACTATAACCGTACAGTTATGACCATGTCAGTTTTCGTTATTGATTACGCACTTAGGGCTTCTGTCGTCCCTCTCACCTTAGCACCTCGTGTGGCTGTTTCTGTCGCTTTCGCTTTAGGGTGCGCACAGACGGACCGCTGGCTGTCCGCATAGCCCGAGAAGCAATGCGGAGAATACCCCGTGTTACGTAATGGAAGAGCAGAACCAACCGCAGCAAACTCGCGCCGTCCGGCTAGTCAGAAAGAACGGAACATTCTTCGCCCGCTTCGGTGCGGCAGACAGCCGATGAAAACATGGAGACGAACAAATACCAGCTGCCCTTCAATGTTTCTCACACGAGTTTACAGAAACTGTTCGGTAATAAAATTACTCTTTCGTTACTTACTGCCCTGTGTGTCAGCTTTATGGTGAACTGCCCATATTTTTGTTAATGGTCAGTTCTTGTGATACTTCCAAATTAATGAAGCCACAGCACAAAATTCGAACAGTCTGCAAAGAAAAATAGCGATCTATACGAGTTTTCGATTGGTGGATGATAGATAATACATTAATCAGGTTGGTTTCAGTTGGAACCATTGTTCACGGAGGCTGTGATGTAATTCATAACAGGAAGAAAGCAATCAGTAGCGAATCAGTCTGTACTTTATTGCAGCTCTAACAAGGGGATCCTCCATACTATAAATTACGGATTTTGATGCGCTTCAAATATGTTGTAGAGGCGCTTACCTAGAGTACCTCGCGATCCGATTTTTTAGCGACGAGCCTTGGTTTTTGAGAAAATCGATTTTGAAGTTCATTGCGCTCTTTGTATGTCCATAACTTTACACGAGTTTCAAGCACGTAAGCGTAGCACAGCGGTAAAGTTTCACGGATCGACCGAATTTTTCAATTTTATTTCGAAGAATATCAACCAACAGTGTAAGGTGTGGGAAATTACAAAGATGTATTCAGTTATTAATTTTTTCAAATATTCATTCCGTTTGTGCTTCGCAGTTGGAGTTCCAAATGTTTGTACAACGGTCGCTTCTTGTATTACCTGAAATCGATCGCCGCCCATCATTGTCCCCTTTCCCGTGAATACCGTTAGCCGTTAACGGGAACCCCAGCTCCTGGCTGCGGCCAATGAGGATGCGAGTTTCATTCCTTTACGTTCCCATCTAACTACAGCGTCAGTTGCTCGCAAAGCGTCTCTAGTACCGTGTGTTAGAAAAATTCTGTGAAATGGAAGAACCAAGTGTTTTTGCAGTAGTGCACCCAGAAAAGATCCACAAGTAGAGGAGTTGAACGAAGATTCAAAAGGCGAAATCACAAATGCATTAAATACGCCGAAAATCTACGCCGCTATTTGAATCTCGTAACGAATACACCGCCTAGCGTGATCTCTGCCAATTCCGTAGCAATTGGCGATGAGATATGTACCGCAATACAGGATCTCTTAGTCGAAAGACTGATCATTATTGATGAAGATTGATAGATTTCAACGAAGAAGATGAATTGGGAGAATATGATGCGAACCAAAAAGGGAATGAATATTTGAAAACAATAATAACTGAATATATCTTTAAAATTTCGCACACCTTACACTGTTATTTGATATTATTTGAAATAAAACTGAAAAATTCGGTCGATTTTGAAAAAAAGTTCACGAGCAGGATTCGAACACGGTACCTCCAACGCGGCGACTGTGAACCTTTACCGCTGCACTACGCTTACCTGCTTGAGATATATGTAATGTTATGAATATACAAAGCGCGCAATGAACTTCAAAATCGATTTTCACAAAACCAATGCCCGTCGCTAGAATACCGGATACCAGGCATTCAGGGTAAGTGCCTCTACAACACATTTGAAGCGCATCAAAAACCGTGATTTACAATGTGGGGGGTCCTCTTGTAAATCTCAACTACAGTAGAACGATCATCTGTGCTTATGAAGTGAGTCATATAAACAGGCTTGTAAAAGCACACATTGTACGCGGTGTGCACATGCTAAGATCGTCAAATAACATGCATTTACAAGCCTGTTGGGCCTACACGACTCGTTTTATACACACTGTAGATAACTACACTGTAGCTGAAATCCAGAGCCGCAGTAAATTACAGACTGAATCGTTTCTGATTGCTGACTTCCTGTGAGGCCATACGTTGTGTATGAAATGCAGCTAACACACTGAATATTCCTCTAGACTCGGGACGAGTGTACACCCGTCCCCAAACGTAAGGAACTGAATTTTATGCATCATACTCACTTCAACCACGCACACGACGATAATGCTGTAGTGAATTTCTAATAACATCCATCACATAGTGAAGAGTCAAAGAAACTGGTATAGGTCGGCAACGCCTATACATGGTATTTCAAAAGTGATGGTCGATATTCAGGGTTGTGACAGGAATGATCATTCGAAACAAAAACGTTAAGTAAACATGGGCTCCATGACTCATACGTTAAGAGCTATGAGCAATTCTTGATCTTCGGTACAGTGAAACAAATCTCTTTCAGTGCATGCTCTTTGCTTTCCATGTCTTGCGATGTGGTAGTATAGGCCAAAACAAGAAAAAAATGTCCATTAAACATGTGCTCTAAAATGCATACCTTAAGAGCTATAAGCACTTGTTCAGCTTCGCTACTTTGAAGCGCTTATAATGAACCAGTGCTTATAAGGTATGCATTTTAGAGCACATGTTTAATGAATTTTTTTTTGTTTTTGTACATACTACCATTTTCCGAAATATGAAAAGCAAAGAGCTTGCAATAGAAGCAGTATCGAAGTTCAAAAATTGCTCATAACACTTAAAGTTTGAGTTATAGATCCCATGTTTACTTGACTTTTTTCTTTCGAATGATCGTTCCTGTCATATCCCTGAATATTGATCATCACTTCTGAAACACCCTGTATAAGACAACAAGAGTGTCGCAGTTTCTAGAGCGGTTACTGCTGCTACAACGGCAGGTTATTAAGACTTAACAGAGTTTGAAGGCGGTGTTATCGTAGGCGCACGAGCGATGGGACACAGCATCTCCGAGGTAGCGATGAAGTGGGGATTTTCCTGAAAGACCATTTCAAGCGTGTGTCGTGAATATCAGGGCACCGGTACAACATCAAATCTCCGACATCGCTGTGGCCGGAAAAAGATCTTTCAAGGACGGGACCAACGACGACTGAAGAGAATCGTTCAACGTGACAGGAACGCAACCCTTCCGCAAATTGATGGAGATTTTAATGCTGGGCCATCAACACGTGCCAGCGTGCGAACCATTCAACGAAACATCATCGATTTGGGTTTTCTGAGCCGAAGGCGCACTCGTGTATCCTTGACGACTGCACGACACAAAGCTTTACGCCCCGCCTGGAGCCGTCAACACCGACACTAGACTGTTGATGACTGGAAACATGTTGCCTGGCCGCGCGAGTCTCGTTTCAAATTGCACCGAACGGTTGGACGTGGACGGTTACGGAGATAACCTTATGAACCCATGGACCCTGCGTGTCAGCAGGGGAGTGTTCAAGCAGGTGGAGGCTCCGAAATGGTCCGGGGCGTGTGCAGTTGGAGTGATATGGGACCCCTGGTACGTCTAGATACGACACTGACAGGTGATACGTACGTAAGCATCCTGTCTCATCACCTGCATCCATTCATGTCTACTGTGCATTCCGACGGGCTTGGGTAATTCCAGCAGGACAATGAAACACCCACACGTCCAGAATTACTACAGAGTGGCTCCAGGAACACTCTTGTGAGTTTAAACACTTCTGCTGTCCACCAAGCTCTGCAGTATTTGTAGTGTCAGTTCCCTCCAACACTACTTTAGACACTAGTCGAGTCCGTGTCACGTCGTGTTGCGGAACTTCTGCGTGCTCGCGGTGGCCCTACACGATATTGGGCAGGTGCACCAGTTTCTTTGGATCTCCAGTATATATCATACGCAGTCATGTTATCAAAACTTGGTTTTGGCAAAAAGCAGGTAGCGCACAAAATAAAGAGCATTTTGGCAGGTGGTTAATATTCGAAACTTTCATACAGGTTGATTCCGCGATGATGGTACAAACTATTTGGGATGATGGGGAAAGATAAAGCACCATAGTCCAGAAATGGCTGTGTCGATAGGCATAAGCAAAAATTGGCACAAGTTCCACCTTATCCTTGAGCAGTTCTCAAACCAAGGCATCCAGGTTCTGAAGCCTTATTATGGCGTACAAAAATACTCCCCAATGACCTCGGATAATTTCCCCTGTTGAACTAGTAACGATACACTTAACTTGAGTGGCCCGCATCTCGTGGTCGTGCGGTAGCGTTCTCGCTTCCCACGCCCGGGTTCCCGGGTTCGATTCCCGGCGGGGTCAGGGATTTTATCTGCCTCGTGATGGCTCGGTGTTGTGTGCTGTCCTTAGGTTAGCTAGGTTTAAGTGGTTCTAAGTTCTAGGGGACTGATGACCATAGATGTTAAGCCCCATAGTGCTCAGAGCCATTTGAACTTAACTTGGCGTCAGAGAGACCGAAAATCCTGTCTACGCTAGAGTACCTGAACAAGCTTCACAAGCTGCTACAACAGTTGTTCAAAATGGCGTCGCCCATGTCAATGCAGGCATGCTATCGTGGCACAAAGTTCTGTCGTACCCATTGCAGTATCCCGGGATGTCGCTTGAACAGTGTCGCAAGCACCGGCAGGTCTTGCCAGGAGATCCTCTTCAGTCTTGGCAGACGTCTCCTGCGAAAGACTTTTCATATGGCCTCACAAGAAGAAATGACGTAATGTTAGATCAAGTGAACATCCTGGCCACGAAACAGGAACCCCCGTGCCTTTCCACGTTTCAGCGAATTCTCTTCCAGGTGTTCCTAAACCCTCAATCCAAAGTGAGATGGGGCAGTAACATGTTGGAACCACATCCGTTATCAAATAAAGGAACACTGTGTACGCTGGTACATTTGAGTGGGAAGAAAGAAGAAACAGGCCTAGTGCGTAATCATTGACTATGCCTGCCACACGTTAGGTGATAAACAGTGTAGGTGGCACATCAAGACTGCAACGTAGGGGCCCTTGTCAGTCCAAACACGACTACTTCGACTATGTAGCATTTTGTCTGTGGTGAAACAGGCTTCATCGGTGAAAAGAACATACATAGGAAAGTGTGGGTCAACTACAAGGTGCTGTATGAACCATTGGCTGTTGACGACACGAGGTCTGAAGTGAGCGGGAGTCATAGCATGCACCCTATGTGGATGGTAGGGGTGTAGCTGCAGTTCCCGTAATACTCGCCACAGAGTACTCCGCAAAATATTCATGTGCCACTGATTGCGTGCCAATTGCAGGCGACTCTTGCACTCGAGCATTCACTGCCTCTTCTATGTCGGCAGTCCATGTAGTTCGTCATCCTTGTGGTACTAACTGCTCTTTTTCACTTAATCGTTGGAACGGTCTTGGAAACATGGTGGTCGGCCGGATGTCTTCTATGCGGGCATTTGATCTTGTACAACCTTTATGCTCCTCTGCTGCTTCCATTTGTCTCTCCACTCACAAAAATGTCTGCGATTTCCGTCACCGGCTACCGTTCCATTTGCTTAGGGCTCATCGCCGTTAGTACTTGCAAATGCAGACAGCAGTCTACTGCAGTACAGGCTGTACACCAAGATCGCTGATGTCAGTACACAGTACGCCATCTGTATTGGATTAGTTGAGTTACTATCGCAGCCTCTGTACCTAAATGCTCGTCGGGACTGCCTAACCTTCAATCGTAGGAACAACAGTATCGGTACATCTAGTTCGCTGTCAGAGGTATCATGGCGATTTTCGCAGATAACTTTCGACTCGGTTGTTTCCGAACCATTGTCCTTTACCTCAGAGTGATGCATTTACGTTTCTCCATCATATCTGAAAGTTTGTAACATCATTACAGAATCATAGCAACAGATTTTTTTCCGTAGGATATCGGTTTTTAATTTTTTAATTTTAGAAATATCAATAGCTGGTGATGCGAGAAATGCTTTGAGTGTGTAACACTATAAATGAAGAAATTTCACGTTTACTTTATACCGGCAGTGAAATATTTCGTAAGCTATGCACCTACCTTATACTCAGTCGCTTGGTTACTAACAGATTATGATCAAGACTCCACCGCAATTAAAGCTTCATTGGCATTTTACTGAAGTTAAGTTTTGTAAACTCCGTTTTACTGTGACAAAAGAAGCAAATTTCATCGTGGTAATTGGGAAGCGTGTTACTCAGATCTCGCCACTTATGACACTTCTGTGAAGGAAATAATAGGTTAAAAAATCAGGAGACAATAAGTCATCAGTTTTCAATCAGCGAAATGTACCTGCTACGTCACGTTCTGTGACGTAACATGTAAATCTTGCTGATAGTTGGATGGCTACTCTTGTAACAGATACAATCAGAGCTGAGAGTGGTTCGCTCAGAAATGGTTCAAATGGCTCTGAGCACTATGGGACTATCAGCCCCCTAGAACCTAGAACTACGTAAACCTAGCTAACCTAAAGACATCACACACATCCATGCCCGAGGCAGCACTCGAACCTGCGACCGTAGCGGTCGCGCGATTCCAGACTGTAGCGCCTAGAACCGCTCGGCCACCCCGGCCGGCTGAGAGTGGTTCGTGTTGAACCGAAACGGAGCACTTTAAGAAATTAATGCAGTCAAGATGGATAGATGTTTTACAACCAGTGGTTGCAGTTTTTCTTCAAGAGCACTATGTCAATTTTCGCGAATCTTAATTTGGTTCTGCTAGAGCAGCTGCCGAAAGTCCTGATCTAAGTCCAAGTGATATTTACGTTTATCGTCCGATTAAGGGACATGCGTGCATCCTAATTTTTGACACATGGTGAAGCTGTGGAGGCGATGCAAGGACGGATGTACACGATGCTTCACAGCTTTTTGCAGGACGGAATTATGAAACTTGTCAAGAGGTTAAGTATGTAGAGGTTGAGGGAGATAAATTAGAAAAATGATGATACCTGCAAAGTTGTTTTTCCAGAAAAGTTTCTTTCTAAAAGGTTCCCTATACATTTGGATTTGCCATTGTACAGGGCGTTTCAAAATAAATAAACAGGATTTAAGACTTTGTAGCATGTATTACATTCAACTTACAATTATAAATAATGCACCAAATGAAAGAGCAGCTCAGCTTTGTTTGTATAATTGTGCGCAAAGGAAAGAGTATGGAACGACCAAGAATGACTGAAGAACGTGGTGAAGAATGAGGGTCTTCCACGCATAGCCTCAAAAAACCAAGTCTTGAAGTAGCAATTCGAGTGACGTTTGTGTGGAGACTTTTAAGGAAACACAAATAATTAATTCCTTATCATTTTCATTAGTTACAAGCTCTGAAAGCATGACGATGAAGATTTTTATGGGTCCTGTAGGCTTCAACGATAAATCGACATTTCGCATAAATGGAAATGTGAACACATATAATGTGTGCATCTGGGTGTCAGCAAATTCCCACGAGATGGTACAGCTGCAACGAGACCCCCCAGATACAATATTTTTGTGTCATATACCAGCGAAAAGTTTATAGGCCATTCTTTTTTTTGGTGAAGCAACTGTAATTGGTGTTTCTTGTCTCGATGCACTATAGCTATGACTCTTTCCTCGATTTGAAGAAACTGAACCACGATTTGTGAGCAAGACGGTGTACTGCCTCACTGACATTACTCAGTATGCGATTGGCTAAACTACGCTGTACCCGACCGCTGGATTGGCCGGATGACAGACCCTGTGTTCCATGAGTCGGCAAGACTCACCGGAGGAGAAACACCCCTCTGAAGATGTCCAGCGCAGCTCTGGACGAAACGTTAGGAGCTGAAGAGTTTCATGGACCACGACCTTACATCCCGGAAGGTTTACCAGAAGATATTCCATGACCTCGTTTACATACAACCTGACGCTATGCGATTTTCACCTTTGAGGTTCACAAATGATCTCACATATGTGCTTCGCGTACCAGTTGATCTATCCGACTTCAGAAACATCGTTGTTGCAATAATTACCCCAGACACACTCATCTAGGTTAGGGAAGATCTCGCCTACCGACTCGATGTGGGACGAATGGTGCTCATATTGAACACTTGTAAGAAAAACTAGAGTTGCTCTTCCGTTTGATGTGTGGTATATAATTGTAAGTTGCGTGTAATACACGCTACAAAGCCTCAAAAGCCGTATATTCATTTTGAAACAAAATGTATTACGCTTTGACAGGCTTGTAGTGCTCTGCCTTGGTCGACCGACCTGTGTGCTCATAGGATGCAGAGGATCCTGAAAACAGAAAAGTCAAAAGAATCTTTGGTGATATTAAAAGCGAGGGTGGTAACATTAAGAGTGCAACCATAAAATCACTTTTAAATGGAGAGGAGACAGCGGATAGATGGAAAGAGTGTACATTGAAGGCCTCCATAAGGGGGAAGATTTGTCTGATATGATTGAAGAAGAAACAGGAATCAATTTAGAAGAGACGATGGCTCCAGTATTAGAATCAGAATTTAAGAGACCTCTGGTAGACTTAAAGTCAAATAAGGCAGAACGGATACATAACATTGCATTAGAATTTCTAAACTCATTGGGGGAAGTGGCGAAAAAACGACTGTTCACGTTAGTGCGTATAGTGTGTGAGTCAGACGACATACCATCTGACTTTCTGAAAAATGTCGTCTACACAATTCAGAAGACTCCAAGAGCTGAAAAGTACGGGAATTGTCGTATTGTCAGCTTAACAGCTCATGCATCCAAGTTGCTGACAAGAATAATATACAGAAGAATGGAAAAGGAAACTCAGAATCTGTTAGATGAGGATCAGTTTGGCTTTAGGAAAGGTGAAGGCAGCAGAGAATTACATGATCTACTGAATGGAATGAAGAGTCTATTGAGCAGAGGATATGGATTGAGTATAAATCGAAGGAAGACGGAAGTAATGAGAAGCAGCAGAAATGTGAACAGCGAGAAACTTAACATCTGGATTGATGGTCACGAAGTAGGTGAAGTTAAGGAATTCTGCTACGTAAACAGCAAAATAAACATTGATAGACAGAGCAAGGAGGACATGAAAAGCAAACTAGCACTGGAAAAAAGACATTTCTGGCCAATGGAAGTCTACTAGTATCACACATGGGCCTTAATTTGATGAAGAAATTTCTGAGAATGTACGTTTGGAGCACAGCATTGTATGGTAGTGAAACATGAATTGTGGGAAAACCGGAATAGAAGAGAATCGAAGCATTTGAGATGTGGTGCGACAGACGAATGTTGAAGATTAAAGTGTACTGATAAGGTAAAGAGTGAGGAGGTCCTACGCGGAATCGGAGAGGAGAGGAATATATGGGAAACACTAACAAGAAGAAGGGATAGGATGATATGACATCTATGAAGACCTGAGGGAATGACTTCCATGGTACTAGAGGGAACTGTAGAGGGCAAAAACTGTAGAGGAAGACAGAGACTGGAATACATCCACAAGCAAATAACTGAGAACGTAGGCTGCAAGTGCTACTCTGAGATGAAGAGGACCGATGACTGAAAAAAAAAATTTGGCCAGCACTTGGACGGGTCTCTGTGAGGGTCTGCCGAGCGCTGTTGACAAGGGGAGCGCACTCAGCCCTTGTGAGGCCGACTAAGTTGTCAGTTAATCTAAAGAACGGCGGTCATGTGCTCTCCTTCTGTGTGTGAATGTTATTAACTTTGCGCTATGTAGCACTGTTGCAGGTTTTTGAATGTTTCTGTTGAGTAATTTTCGAGGCAGAGATTGGTGACAAGTAGAGCACTTAGACGAGAGAGGAAAAACGCCTAAAACTGGGTGCCACACCACACCAAAAGTGTCGATAATACGCCATGCGAATTCTGTTGGGGCCTAGCTCACCTCCCTGTCTTGCAAGTTAGAGCTCCCCACATTAAGCCGTATGAGGAGACCTTGCAACATAAAACGAGAAATACGTGTACATATACACACAGAGCGTATTGTATCTTCAACTCTAGTAACGATTTTGGGTCCAAGTTTGTCATTGCCTTCCTTCGGCCTATTATGAAGTGTCAAGTGTGTGTATGCATGGTGTGGATAGTGCAGTGGAATGTTGCGTTTGTGTAGTTAAGAATGAAGGATCGTACTCCTCTCGAATAGCACAAAGGAGACCGTCAAACTGAACGTTCCCATCCTACGGACGGATCTCCATCAACAGCGTCACACGCCCTCACTTCATGAGACACTGCATAGAGATTTGGACTTTAATTCAGGTGACTGGCACTTAGAATTGTTATCAGGAAGTTAGTCACCTCCGCTTGCCAACCAAATACTGGAGGTGAAAATTTACCAACCGGCGAAACCTCCATCTAAGCGCCACTACACGAGCTTGCGTTAGCGACCTCGGCAGCAAAGGCGGCTCCTTACAGCTCTACAGAATAAGGTGTATCTCAGTTGGCATTAAAAAACGAATAGGCAGAGGAATGGTATCGCAATGTGGAAAATATAGTAAAGGTGAAATGCCGAGCTGCTTAATACAGCGCATTTGTCCTTACATTCAGTGGAGCTGTGTTCGCAGAACAGATGAATAGGTCTATTCACCTTAAGGTGGGACCATTTATAATTTCAAGCTGGAGGGGCTACATTAAATGTGAGCGATATGGCGAGAGACTGAGAGAGAGAGAGAGAGAGAGAGAGAGAGAGAGAGAGAGAGAGAGAGAGAGAGAGGCAGCTTGTGAAGTACTTATTCATCCCCTGCGATGTACTTTAATAATCTGGAGATTGCAGAATTTGAACGACGCGACGCTGTCGGTGTTAAGTAAGGGTTTGAATTTTGCATCTAAACCTAGAGCACCACGTTTGATAAGTTTTGTGAGTGGTGTTGAAGAAGCCGTACGACGCCTTCCTATGGAAACTACAGAAGAAGTAAGGAGGTAAGGAGGGAAACTTGCCGTGTTCTTCTGAAAACTCCTCAACACAGTAACATAACCTCCGCAGAAAGGGCTGCACTGCGAAATCTCCGAGAAGATCCGGACGTTGTGGTACTGAACGCCGATAAGGGCAATTTAACTGTACTGTTACCTCGCAGTTTGTATGTGGATAAGATGTATGGTGTACCAAGTGATTCTGCCCACAGGAACATTGATAACGATCCTACAGGGTGTGTGCAACGGAAGACATCTACACTCCTGAATTCTTCCTCGTTGCCTCCAGAGACGACCAAGCGCTTAAGACCTCATGGCAGCGTACCTCCAAGACTGTATGGCCTTCCGAAGGTACATGAAGACGGACTACCCTTACGGCCAATAGTGAGCAATATTGGGGCCCCCACATACGATTTTAGCCAAACATCTTGCATCCTTGCTGAGGCCATTTGTAGGCAAATGTCCACATCACATACGAAACTCGGCCGATTTTATCAACAGACTGGGAGCTCTCCGCCTATGTACTTGTGATCTTTTAATTACTTTTGACGTGGTGTCTCTTTTTACAAAGGTATCCCTCACAGACTCCTTGGCACTGATTGACAATAAGTTTCAGGTGGGAATCACTGCTTTGTTTCGCCACGCTCTCTCCTCAACATATTTTATGTCCAACGAAGAATATTTTGAACAGATTGACGGCGTCGCCATGGGTAGCCCCTTGTCTCCCGTGGTGGCCAACCTTTTCATGGAGGATTTTGAGGAGAGAGCACTTGAATCAACAGCCCTCAAACCAACTGTTTTTTTGCAGGTACGTGGATGACACTTTCCTAGTGTGGCCTCATGGAGAAGAAAAATTAATGGAGTTTTTAGATCACAACTCCATTCATGAGAACATTCGGTTTACCATGGAATTAGAGAAAAATGGTTGCCTCCCTTTCTTGGATGTGCTAGTTAGACGGAAGAGTGATGGCTCCTTAGGGCATTCAGTTTATCGAAAGCCCACACATACTGATTTGTATTTAAATTCGCCCAGCTGCCATCACCCATCTCAAACAATGAGTGTGCTTAAAACACTTGCAATTAAGCTAAAGAAACAGGGAGTGGAGAAAGAAGAGAGCACGCCTACTAAATCTTTAGCTTTTCTTCCGTTTGTTGGCAACATTTACTGCACAGCTGCAAGAATCCTCCACGGTTTCGAAGTGAAAGTGATTTTCCGTCCACCAACGAAATTTCCGACCTGCTGGGATCAGTGAAAGACGATCTGGTATAGTGGAAGGCGGGAATTTATAAAATACCTTGTCAGTGTGGCATGTCATATATAGGACAAACATTGCGAACAGTAGAAGAACGTTGCACTGAACATCAACGCTGTACTCGCCTCTTGCAACCTAGCAAGTCTGCAATTCCTGAGCATTGCATTTCCACTGGACACTCAATGGAGTATGACAAGACAACAATTTTGGCCACAGAAATATCCTTTTGGGACTCCGTCATAAAAGAATCAGTGCAAATTCGCATGACATATAATCTTATGAACCGTGACAATGGCTACCAACTAGATAATGCGTGGAACCCCGTGATCTCCAAGATCTGCTCCAGGGGAAGACGTCTGAGTACTCCGATGGCCGCGGCAATTGACAACGCCGAAGACAGCTGAGTTCTGCAGTTCCACCAGCGAGGGCGCTGCTGGCGGGCGGTGTGGTTCGTCTGTCCGTATGATTTTGACGCATGCGCGGAATACTCGCTGCACGCTATATGTTGCGGAACGGAGGGCGTCTTCGTCAGTCTTCGATGGCTCACCTGAGGATGGCTGGCAGTTGTCCAGTCGAAATATCGTGGATGGAAGCTGACGACGACCGGCTGCAAGCCCGAAATCTTTTTGAATATTTAGTTCGCCAGGAAAATTTTAAATTTCACAAGTTACCTTCTCAAGTGGAAATTAATATGTCTTTCTTTCAATGATTTATTCATTATTTCTCTTCTTCATTTCCTTAAAAATGTTTCCACAAAGTTTCTTTGTACTACGATCACAGTTTTTCCATGGGGCCCCACTGAAGCAGCGAAAATTTAATTATAGTCACCCTATATAATGAGCTGTGTTCCGTTTCATCGTGAGTGTAGTAGCTGTTCGGGAAAAATACGCATTCAGGTCTTTCGAATGTGTTCCAGTGTACGAAACGCGAAGGGAGGGCCAAGTGACTCAGTCTCACGAAGCACGAAGGGTCATACTGGGTCAGTCCCGTATATCTAGCATACTGGCGTGAAGGGCTTCAATGGAAATATCAGACGCAATAGTGGGACAACAGCAGAACTAATGATAACATTGTCTGTCTTGTGTCTGGATGTATTTATTTAAATGCGACCAGGTTCGGTGGTCCGCTCTACCGTCACGAGTCCCCTCTATTGCCAAATAGCGGTCCTATAACCAACGGTACACAATTCTACAAAAGGGAATAAAAATCTGCCTCCGCAGACCTGCTCGTGCGTGAAGTGGTTGACGTGCTGTACTGATCACATCAAGCATTAACACGTCTGCAGACGATGATTTTCATTCCCTTTCACGACACTGTGTACAGTTGAATATAGGATCGCTGTTTACCAGTAGACGGACCTGATGACGGTGGAGTGGTCACATTTAAAGAAATACACTGACGGAATAGCGACACCAAGCAGGAGATGTGTAACGTATAGGAAAGATGGTAGGCGTGTTCCTACATCTGTAAGAGATGTCCATTCAAAATCATGCCAATTGCATAATAGTGGTACTAGTAGCGCTATATTGCGTTTTATTTTCTGACCAGCGGGTCGCGGCTGACTTGCCAGCGGACCTGCCACCTCTTTTAGGCAACACTCGGACGAATGTGGTTAAAGTTTTAAAGTTCTGTGCCCTGTCAAATGTTTTTACAAAGATTATAGGGAGAGGATTTTAATTTGCTCACTGTGTGACAAGCTCGCCCATATTTTATGTAAGTGGCCAGCCAATAACAATTTCCTGTGACATTCTTGTTGCTATGTTTCCCCTTTCCTTAGGTTTTACTTTTTTATGTAGCATTTTCCTTCTTTTCCTGCTTTCTTTGAGTGTGTACTTTAGTTTTCTTAGGTCTGTCCACATTCGTTCCTTTTAATGTGTGTCAGGGCGCTGATGACCTCGATGTTGAGCGCCCATAAGCCCCAACACACTACCACACCACCACTAGTAGCGCCACTGTGACTATGCACATCAGTTTTTCTTTAAATTCACTCAGTACCGGTTGTGAGCTTTAGATCGTTGAGATTTGACGTGTTGAGCTGATGTTAGTCAAGAACGCCTTTAAGGCGACAAAGACGCCAATGTCAGTACTTGACTGGGTTTGAACGAAGTCGTGTAATAGGGCTACGAGAAGCTGGATGTTCCGTCTGCGATACTGCATAAACACTTGGGAGGAAAGTAGCCACTGTACAGAATGTACGGTCGCAAGAAGATCGGGCTCCGGACGTTCAAGTGGCACTATCGTGAGGCAAGACCATTATGATCTGCGTATCGCTCTGGCTCATCGTAACTGCATCTGCAGCAGCAATTTGAGCAGCAGTTGGCACCACAGTGACACAACGAACTCTTACAAATCTGTTACTTCAAGTACAGCTCCGAGCCAGAGGCCCTGTAACGCGCATCCCACTGACCACTAACCATCGCCATATGCGAGTTGAGTTGTGTCAAACGAGAAGGGAGGTCAGGTTTTCTGATGAAAGCTGGTTGTGCCTCGGTGTCAGTGGTGGCCGTGTGTTGATTACAAGGAGGCCAGCTGAGGGCTTGCAACCAACCTTTCTAAGTGCTAGACGCACTGGACCTGTACCTGGAGTTATGGACTGGCGTACGATTTCATACAGCAGTAGAAGCACTGTCGTGGTTATTCCACGCACCCTGACAGCTCATTTCTATGTGATTCGACCTGCTGTGCTGCCTTCATGAAAAGCCTTCTAGGCGGTGTTTTCCAACAGGATAACGCTGGCCTACATATCGTTGTTGTAGCCCAACATGCTCTGCAGAGTGTCGACATGTTGCCTCGGCCTGCTCGATCACCAGATCTGTCTGCAATCGAGCACGTATGGCACATCATCGGACGTCAATTCCAGCGTCGTCCACATTGACCCAGCAAGTGCAACAGGCATGGAAGTCGATCCCATGAAGTGACATCCGGCACCTGCACAACACAATGGACGCTCCCATTCAGGACTCACGCTGTTACACCAGTTATTAATGTACCAGCGTTTCACATTAGAAATGGCTTTCTCGCGCTTACATTAACCTGTAATCTTGTAATGTTAATCAATTAAAAATGTTGTCTAGACAAACGTATTCGCGAAATTTCATTACTCTGTATAATTATTTTTTGGTGTTGTGACATTTTTTTCTTTCTGAATAGAAACTGCACATGGTGGTGTTATTATTTCTGATAAATGGAGATATGATCAGTAATAACAGTGATAATAATGGTATTGTTCTTCTAAGAGTGCATAAAATTTCGACATTGCTATTAGGTATGGATCGGAGACCTGGAATGCTAGAGTTCAAATAGCTTTTTTGCCAGAGATCCGCTAACACAGTCGAAGCAGCATCCCATCCCACTTAACAAACTTTAATTACATTTGATCGGAGTGTTCGCTTCTGGCGAGCTTCTTCCCCTTAATCTTGGTTATAATCTGAGAACCAACAGCCGCGTCAGCGAAGCTCCGGTTTTAATTGGGATACAGAAATACGGCTGTCTGTAATTAGAACTCTAGCCTCTCGGGAGGCCGCTAGTGGCCATCTGGGAGAGGGATCCAGTAAAATGAAACAAGAAAGAGCTCGTTTCATCAGCCGTTTCAGTGGGAGGTGTACTTCAGAAGTTATTTGTAGAACTAAGAGAAATGTTGTGGTTTTTCACTAAGGATCATGCGAGGAGTGCTTTCTCCTGGACGTAAAAGTAGAACTGATAGTTCGACATGGATCACATCTAATGTTTGGATTGGAAATGGAGAAACTTTCGCACGGATGAGGATGAGTCTGATTTTGAGGCCGTCTGACGTACATACGAGGGTTGGAACTTTAATAGTGGCAACTATTTATTTACAGCTCGTACAAAATAGATACGTGTTTCAAAGTTTTACTGACCTTTAAAGTAGTTACCAGCATTGTGTATAACCCGTTCCCAGCGATGTGGAAGTCGTAGGATACTCTTAGCAGTGCCAGTTGTGTTGACAATTCGAGCGACGGGGTCTATTGCCTGACGAATTTGTAGCAGTTCTGAAGCGAATGCCGTGAAATGTTTGCTTGAGTTTAGAAATCGAGTTGAAATTACGAGGGCTTAAGTCAGGGGAGTGCAGGAGGTGGTATAGCACTTAGCAGCCCCATCAGTGAAACGAATCAGTAACACCTTGCACTGCACGTGCTTGAGCATTGTCCTGCAAAATGATGGTTAGGTCCTGCAGAAAGTGTCATAACTTCTGTCTCTAAGCTGGTCGTAGGTTGTGTTGCAAAAATGATCAGCATAGAGATGGAAGTGATGACACTTTCTGCAAGACCTGATCATCATTTTGCAGGACAATGTTTGACTGATGGGGCTGCTAAGTGCTATACCACCTACTGCACTCCACTGACATAAGCCCTCGTGAGTTCAACTCGATTTCTAAATTGCAGAAAACACTTCACGGCATTCGCTTCAGAACCGCTGCAAATTCGTCGGGCAACAGACCGCGCCGCTCGAACTATCAACACAACTGGCACTGCTAAGAGTATCCTACGACTTCCACGTCGCTGGCAACGGATTAAACAGAATGCTGGTGACTATTTTGAAGGTTAGTAAAACTTTGAAACACGTATCTTTTTTTTACGAGCTGTAAATAAATAGTTGCCGCTATTAAAGTTCCAACCCTCGTAAATAGGCGCAGTCGTGGAGAACAGTCTTTATTTCCAAACATATACCCCTTTTTTATAAGCAGAAAGTCACGTTCTTGAAACAATTCATACAGGACGCCGATCCATATAACAAGAAGTACTGAAAGGTTACCGTAGCGCGGTATTCTGCCTGATTACATATCTTTGTATTGGATACGCATGCCTATTCCAGTTTCTTTGGGGCCTCAGTGTATTTTACTTTAAGAGTGTGTTTGTATGCTGACTTCGTAATTTTCTGCCATTCTGCTTTTTTTGCGATTATGTTTCTTTCGCACTTTATAGCCGTTGTTGGCTGTACTATCCCTGTTACCGAACGCCAAAATAAAGAAATACAAAAGAATATCCAAGTGTAGTATGTTTTCAGATGCGACAGACAGGCACTAGCAGTGCTCTCGCATAAAGCTCTCTCAGCGCTGCAGAGGACTCTTGGAAACAGCTGAGTCGCTACTCTGAGGCAGACGCATCCGGCTGGTTATCTGCGACGCTGGACGGACCAGCAGGCGGCGTTGCTGCCGGCGTTTCTCAGCCGCAGCAGCTGCAGGATAGGCGCCACGCCCAGCATGTTATCGTTGCTAGTAGGCGCTCGCCACCGAGCACGGGAAGTTGGTTTCACCTGTCGCCCAGAGGAAGGCGTAAACTTTCAGAGAAGCTGAGATCGTTCTCGTGTCTGCTAACCTATTAGGTTGGTTCGTAGCGTTTTTGTTTCTCATGCTAGTATTCCGTTGCCTATAGATTTATTTATCGATTGTAATTTTTTATTTCTATTTCACAGTTGCTGTGTGAGTTTACCTATCGTCATTTTGTCAAACTTCCTGGCAGATTAAAACTGTCTGCCGGACCGAGACTCGAACGCGGGACCTTTGTCTCTCACGGGCAGGTGCTCTACCGATTGAAATACCGAAGCACGACTCCAGACCTGTCCTCACAGCTTCAATTCTGACAGTGAAATGTGGAAGGTGGGAGACAAAGTACTGGCAGAATTGAAGCTGTGAGGACAGGTCGTGAGTCATGCTTGGGTAGCTCTGTCGGTACAGCGCTTGTCCGCGAAAGGCAAAGGTCCCGAGTTCGAGTCTCGGTCCGGCACACAGTTTTTATCTGCCAGGATGTTTCATATCAGCGTACACGCCGCTGTCGACTGAAAATTTCATTCTTGTCATTTTGTCATTTGGAGACGTGAGTAGAGCTGTGGACGTTAGCCAGTGGTGTGATAAGTGGGAGAAATCAGAACATTTCCGACATATTCTTCTGTTTCACTTCAAAAGAGGGGTGACAGCAGCGGAGGCAGCCACAGATATTTGCGCAGTTTATGGTGGTAACACCACGGGACCGAGCATGGAAAAAAATAGTTTTCTCGTTTTAAGGAGATCGCTGTGATATTAGCGACTCTCCACATTGAGGAAGACCTTCGAGATTTCATGAAGCTCTTTTAAACGCATTAACCCACAATCATCCACCTCAGTGAAGTAGAGAACTGGCAAATGTGATGAATTGTGTGCTGGTCGTAGGTTGTGTTCCAAAAATGAACAGCATAGAGACAGAAGTGATGGCACTTTCTGCAGGACCTGACCATCATTTTGCAGGACAATGCTCAAGCACGTACAGTGCAAGCTGTTACTGATTTGTTTGACTGATGGGGCTGCTAAATGCTATACTACCTACTGCATTCCCCTGACTTAAGCCCTCGATAGTTCAACTCGCTACGGTCGCAGGTTCGAATCCTGCCTCGGGCATGGATGTGTGTGATGTCCTTAGGTTAGTTAGGTTTAAGTAGTTCTAAGCTCTAGGTGACTGATGACCGTAGAAGTTAAGTCCCATAGTGCTCAGAGCCATTTTGAGTTCAACTCGATTTCTAAACTGAAGGAAAAACTTCACGGCATTCGCTTCAGAACTGCTACAAATTCGTCTGGGACTACTAAGAGTATCCTACGACCTCCACATCGCTGGCAACGGGTTATACACATTGCTGGTGACTACCATGGAGGCCAGTAAAACTTTGAAACACGTCTCTATTTTGTACGAGCTGTAAATAAATAGTTGCCACTATTAAAGTTCAAACCCTCGTATTTAAATACCGATCGGTATTATATTATGATTTAGAGTATATAGATCAAGACAAAACCGACAAATTTTAATTTATGCTGTGATTTGATATTTTTGGACACTTCAGTTACATAGCTAGCAGCAACTGTTCATGAAATATTCAATTTTCTATCAAACCGGTAATTAACTTTTCTTAATTACCCTGATTACTTTCAAACAATTAAATCTTCCTTTTGGATACCCAGACCTCACACTGATCACTTCGATACCCGGTGTGTCCATTTTCGGCTCTCCATTAGGCTTTGAAAATTCACCCACAAATATTCTTTCAAATCACTAATTACGGTTTTGTTAATTACCCTGACTACTATAAAGCATTTTAGCCCCACGCCGTTCAGCTTGATACTCTATTTTCCCATTTTATGCTCTTCGTTTGGCTATGAAAATTAGGACGAATACCCATCGTGTAATTTATAGGAATCTTGTTTTCTTTGTACTGAAACATTTGCCAGATAAAACAGACGATCTCCACAATATTTCAGTTTGAACACCTGGAGATGTAACAGCGGTACCTGTCCAACAACCGTGAAAACAAAACCAGATAACTGTTACTGGAAAAACCACCTTGAATCCGTTCCTAGGCCTCTATCTTCATAAATATACAATCCTCCTTCATGATACACTAAAATACCTTGGATTAACACTCGATCGCAACGTTAAATGGAAACTTTACCTCCTAACCATCCAAGACAAAGCCACTATAGACTAAAACTACTCACGGGCCGGGCGCAGTGCCTAAATCCGATAACACTGTCACTTACATACAAGACCATCATACAATCTGTCCTCACGTAAGCTCATGTCGTATGGACTTCTTTCCCTGCCCTTATAACTACGGGCGCCCGCAGACATTTATTTGGAGGGGGGAGGATGGTGGCGGCAAGACTCCAAAATAGCTATTTTTGATATAAATATTTTGGTCAGTTGCGAAACAAGGACTTAACTTTTCTAGGTGACACAAAAAATTTTATCAATGTTCTTATTACGGATGTGATCGATATGTTCTATTACAACGAATGTGGTCGATCTGACACAGCCCAGAGAGAGGGGAACTACTAAACCAAAGTGAAACATGAAGAAATGAAATGAGTCTGTATTCGATATGGATATTCAACATGTAGACAATATGTGAATCACACTTTGTGCAGACGTAGTACGGCACAGATCCGGTAAATTCTTTCGTTCCCACGAATAATGCACTTCCAAGAACTTTCTGAATTTCGTATTGAATGTATCTTTATATAATGCAAAAGTCGACGAGCAACGTTCACTGTAATGCTTTTGAAACGAAATGGGAGACAGAGTATAGGGAGACAGAGAACAATGAACGTCACCTTGTAGACAATACTAATTTTAATTGCTAAATAATCATGTCCTAAATATGAACTAGTTAAAAGACGTGAGTACTTTGAAGTCTATCTATTTTTAATTCATATTGACAGCCAATCATACAATCTTAACATTATATGTGTGTTTAACACATTTGTTGACAATGAGGTGTGATGAAATGCTGTCGCCAATTTAAAGGTATTGATAGCTCCAAACCATTCGAGACAAATGAAGAGAAATTTCATACAACCACGTGAAACCATCAGAAAAGTCCTTCTTTGGGTTGTTGTTCCAACCGCGCATCAAACTGGCTTCAATGACAGTTACGTCGTCAAAGCTTTGACCCTTAATCAGAATCTCTGCACTTTGTCGTTTTGTGGTAGGTTCTTACTGAAAACATCAAGTCTCATCACCCATGACATGTTTACCAGAAAAGAATTGTCTGAATTATGTAATTCAATCAAGTCGCGGTTGGCATCCACGTGCCGTTGTTTCTGTGCCGTAGTCAAGCAGTCCGAGGCAGACTTAGCACACACTTCTGTCTTCTTCAAAACATTCTGGTGTATATTTTTTTGTATGCTTCAAGCTGCCACCGTTGTTACTGTACTGACGTATCTTGTACGCCAGGAATAAAATAGTCTTGGTATTTTTCGGACTGAAGATATGTGATCCACTTACTGATCAGACACTTACTGTTTCGATTAAGTGGTCTTGCTCCCGCAAACGTTATCTAAATTATTAGTGACTATTCGGTCTGCATTTTTACCCAGTGGCGTGTCTTTACCAGTTCGGCGAGAATGAACAGTCACTATGGTAGAGTGGACGAAAGAGAATCCCAGCCAGTGGTCTTCGTGCGACTGGTTCAAAAAATGGTTCAAATGGCTCTGAGCACTATGGGACTTAACTTCTGGGGTCATCAGTCCCCTAGAACTTAGAACTACTTAAACCTAACTAACCTAAGGACATCACTCACATCCATGCCCGAGGCAGGATTCGAACTTGAGACCGCAGCACTCGCGCGGTTCCGGGTTGTAGCGCCTAGAACCGCACGGCCATCCCGGCCACTTCTCGCGACTGCCTCATCCAGCTTTACAGGATACTTCTGTTTGGCCTGCGGGCATTTATGGTTCACAATTGAAAGTACAGAACAGCGCTGCCGACTCTAATGTAGCAATACACACTGATCAGCTGACACTATGACCAACGACCTACTATCGACATAAACCTGTCCAGGCGATAATGGCGTCACCTGACGAGGAATGGCTGCTAGTCAGACACACGCACGGTGCATGTAGTATCAGTGAGCGAGCTGTCCGTGCGTAGAACGAGGAAGGTGCTCCATCTGAGTCACACCGAAGGCAGACTGTGATGGCCCGGAGTTTCGGCACCACAATTTCGGAAACTGACCGACTTGCCCGGTGTTCGAGGAGTGCTGTGGCGAGTATCTTCAACGTCTTGGGGTTGGGCGGCTACCCCTCATTACAGACGTCGGACGTCGTAGGCTGGGCAGGCTAGTAAAACAGGACAGGCGGCGAACTGTGGTAGAAGTAACATTAGACTTTAATGATAGGCAGAGTACAAGTGTGTCTGAACACACAGTGCACAGAACACCCCTAACGATGGATCTCCGCAGCCGACGACCCATGCACGTGCCAATGTTAACACCGTGACATCGGCAACTACCTGTGAAATGGGCACGTGACCACCGGAATTGGACTTTGGCACAGTGGCAGAGCGTTACAGCCTGATAAATCCCGATAGCTTCTTCATCATGCCGATGGTTGGGCGCGAATCCGTCGTCTTCCAGGGGAACAGCTCCTTCACACCTGTACTGCGGGACGGAGACGGGCTGGCGGACGCTTCATTATGCTGTGGGGAATATTCACGTGGGCATCCCATAGAGTAAATATCTCTGGAGTGAGCATTCATATGCGCAGAACAGATTTTGTGTTGTCAACATACATTGCCGGCCTGGTCACGTGTTCTCGGGACGTCGTATGTTTGTCCGTATAGCGCCCTGTGTATTTAGAATGTCACTACATCCATAGTACAGACGGATTCTTTTCGAACGTGTCGTGTATTATTTACATATGTTGCACAGACATTTTAACAGTATCCATTTGATACCGGGACTAAACCAGCAACGTAAATTTTAAGGACAAGTGATATTACATCCTGCTTCTTTGCAATAGGTGTCACAGTTCAGATGCACTCGATTTTTGGTAGTTTTGACATGATACGGTACTTTATGGTATTACAGAGCCTGACGTACATTTTTGCAGTGATAGTCTTGCAAAACGACTTGACAGTACGCTAGTACTTTTGCAAGTGTCCGAAAAACACCGAATTTGCCATACATTAGCGATTATATCCCTGATAATTCGTCCTTTTTTTCTGCTATTTCTGCGTATTTATTTTCTCGTTTCTGCGACCTAAAGCAACATTTTTCTTACTGGTGACACTTTGAAGTATTTATTTAACGCATTTTACGTACTTGCTCCCAGTTTATTAAGTAAATAGTAGACTGAGTAATCTATATACATAATCTACAAGTCACTGATAAATGCATGGATGACAGTATTTGCTGAAACAACTAACCATTCCCTTTCCTGTTCCACTAGCAAATTTACGAGAGAAAGCGATTGTTTGTAAGCTTTTGAACGGGCCGTAATATCTATTATATAGTCATAAAATCGTAGAAAAATAGGTCTAGAGAATCAAGCCTTAATTATAATGCGTTTCGAAATTTTTAAACGTATACACTGTCTCTTACTAATATGATAACTATAATTAGAGCTACATGGTATGCACCCATGAAAAGTTACTATCCCTCTTTTCACATATTTTTCTTTGCATCCTTAGCAACAACAGTAATTCACCATCGCTATTACTCTATCAACAAACGGTGAAACACAACAAAAACTCTTGATATTATAAATTTCAAACGCTGCAGAAAGCACACACGCTCAGCGAAGTCCTGAAAACACGTGACAATTCTGGTTTAATGTTGACAACATACGCAGAACGCAATGCTCACTCTATGGGGCATCCATGCGTCCAGTGGAGGTCATGCAAGGCACTGTGACGGCCAAGGATTATCGTACCCTGTTCGCAGACCACGTACACCCATTCGTGACGATCGTGTTTCCCGACGGCAGTGGAATTTTTCAGCTAGATAATGCACCATGTTACAAAGCCAGGGGTGTGATGGAGTGGTTCGAGGAACACAGTGGCGAATTCCAGTTGATGTGCTGGTCCCCCCAACTCGCCAGATTTGGATCCTATGGAGCATATCTAGAATGTGATTGAACGCGGCGTCAGAACTCATCGCTCCCCCCTCCCCCCTCCGGAATTTAAGGGAATTAGGTGACTTTTGTGTGCAGATGTGGTCCCAACTCCCTTTAGCGACCTACCAAGGCCTCATCGCTTCCATGCCACAACGCGTCGCTGCCGTTATCCTTGACAAAGGTGATCGATCATATCAGCAGTTAGATCGTCATAATGTCCTGGCTGATCAGTGTACAGTGGTAATGTCCAATTGACACACAGTTAAAAGATTTGCTATTACGAAAGTTTTGTCTTCACCAACCAATTTATTCGTCATCTTTGAGATATATAGGTATTGTATGTTGTATGTTAACCGGGGACCTAGAAACGACGGAGAGGCTTTGTCCTCGCAGCAGCCACTGTAGTCCACAATCCCATGACGACTACCGCAGTCCACTTCACCCTTATGCCCCCCCCCCCTCCCCCCAGGGAACGTCTTACACCAGAGGAATGTAACCCCTATGTTTGTGTGGTAGAGTAATGGTGGTGTACACATACGTGGAGATCTTGTTTGTGTAGCAATCACTGTCATAGTGTAGCTGAGGCGGAATAAGAGGAACCAGCCTGTATTCGCCGAGGCAGATGGAAAACGGCCTAAAAATCATCCACAGACTGGCCAGGTCACCGGACATCGACACAAGTCCACAGGGTGGGTTCGTGCCGGAGACCAGGCGCTCCTTCCCAATCCGGAAAGTCGTGCGTTAGACCGATCGGCTAACCGAGCGGGCCGATGTATAGGTAACTTATCGTCGAGCACGAAGGAGTTTGTTTTCAGTTGAGTGCTATCGAGACACAGCCTGCTAATTTTGTCTAAATATTGCCAGACTCGGCATTTCTAAGTCAAGCGTGCAAGCCTGCCACATTAAATCACGCGACCCACGAACGCTGTTGAGTTATTGTTTATTCTCACGAGAATATAATCAGCAGCTCCGCAATGGGTGATGTTGTATGTAGGCACTTGGCGTGACCATTTCCCTTGATAGGCTCTGTACTGCCCTACCCGAAACTCAGGCAGTTTCTTCAGTTTGTTTTACTTCAAATGAAAGGGATTTAAGACTCGTGTTTAAAGCCTCGTCGACTACCATTTTCAGCTTTTAGTAAAATTTATACGTACTGTCACACTACACAGTTCAACGATCTTATTAATCTTTAAATGGCGTCACTTTCCTCTTTCGTCTGTAAAAGTTTCGAGTCATACTACGGCACACAAATAGGTTAAGCATAACGTCACTGTACAGCTGTGTTCTACATTCTATATCTGTTCCACGTGCACTGACCTCAATATGTATCGAAACAATACAAATCGACATGTCATGTTACTCGTGTCACTGATAACAGCCGCTAACAGTGTTACCAGCAAGGTTGAAACAGCCATACATGGACCCTGTTGTTTTTAATCCGTTTCTACGCAGTAACGTGGCATCTAATCTTTTACAGTCAGAAGGGGAAAATGACATAATTTAACAACTTTATGGAGTCTGCTGACCCGCACTACAAGATTTTTGAATGTACATCCTTGTGATTGATGGTCTACAAGACTTCAGCGATAATGAAACACATACAGCCGTTGTTTTGATATTATTTTGCTATATTACACACAGTTTCGGTGACTCAGTACACTATCTCCAGGCCTTAAGGGGGGTAGGACGTCAAACGGGCCGACTTGGAGCAGGAGAGGCATCACAGGGCATTTTAATTTCCAGTGTCTATACTTTTACAAATAAATTCGTAAAACTTTGTCAGCATCATGAGGAAGGGTTTATGATTCACACTCATTGCAGTGGAATTTCGAAAACTTAAAAAAATACTTTTTTTTTACGTGTGAATTTTCCTCATTTTTTCACTTACTAATGGCTGCATTTGCTGCAATAGGTACACTTTTCTTCATAAGTTAGAGAGATTCTTCGATGAATTTTGCCCAGCATACATACCATACTTTAGGTGTATGAAACTCTAGAATTTATTTAATTTATGAAACAACGAATGAGCTGTTATACACTCCTGGAAATTGAAATAAGAACACCGTGAATTCATTGTCCCAGGAAGGGGAAACTTTATTGACACATTCCTGGGGTCAGATACATCACATGATCACACTGACAGAACCACAGGTACATAGACACAGGCAACAGAGCATGCACAATGTCGGCACTAGTACAGTGTATATCCACCTTTCGCAGCAATGCAGGCTGCTATTCTCCCATGGAGACGATCGTAGAGATGCTGGATGTAGTCCTGTGGAACGGCTTGCCATGCCATTTCCACCTGGCGCCTCAGTTGGACCAGCGTTCGTGCTGGACGTGCAGACCGCGTGAGACGACGCTTCATCCAGTCCCAAACATGCTCAATGGGGGACAGATCCGGAGATCTTGCTGGCCAGGGTAGTTGACTTACACCTTCTAGAGCACGTTGGGTGGCACGGGATACATGCGGACGTGCATTGTCCTGTTGGAACAGCAAGTTCCCTTGCCGGTCTAGGAATGGTAGAACGATGGGTTCGATGACGGTTTGGATGTACCGTGCACTATTCAGTGTCCCCTCGACGATCACCAGTGGTGTACGGCCAGTGTAGGAGATCGCTCCCCACACCATGATGCCGGGTGTTGGCCCTGTGTGCCTCGGTCGTATGCAGTCCTGATTGTGGCGCTCACCTGCACGGCGCCAAACACGCATACGACCATCATTGGCACCAAGGCAGAAGCGACTCTCATCGCTGAAGACCACATGTCCCCATTCGTCCCTCCATTCACGCCTGTCGCGACACCACTGGAGGCGGGCTGCACGATGTTGGGGCGTGAGCGGAAGACGGCCTAACGGTGTGCGGGACCGTAGCCCAGCTTCATGGAGACGGTTGCGAATGGTCCTCGCCGATACCCCAGGAGCAACAGTGTCCATAATTTGCTGGGAAGTGGCGGTGCGGTCCCCTACGGTACTGCGTAGGATCCTACGGTCTTGGCGTGCATCCGTGTGTCGCTGCGGTCCGGTCCCAGGTCAACGGGCACGTGCACCTTCCGCCGACCACTGGCGACAACATCGATGTACTGTGGAGACCTCACGCCCCACGTGTTGAGCAATTCGGCGGTACGTCCACCCGGCCTCCCGCATGCCCACTATACGCCCTCGCTCAACGTCCGTCAACTGCACATACGGTTCACGTCCACGCTGTCGCGGCATGCTACCAGTGTTAAAGACTGCGATGGAGCTCCGTATGCCACGGCAAACTGGCTGACACTGACGGCGGCGGTGCACAAATGCTGCGCAGCTAGCGCCATTCGACGGCCAACACCGCGGTTCCTGGTGTGTCCGCTGTGCCGTGCGTGTGATCATTGGTTGTACAGCCCTCTCGCAGTGTCCGGAGCAAGTATGGTGGGTCTGACACACCGGTGTCAATGTGTTCTTTTTTCCATTTCCAGGAGTGTATTTTAAACATCATGTTTAGAAAAAACACAAATTTTATAGTTAATTACCTCAATTTTTTCCACAGTTTTTAATAGATGTGGAAAATTCTAGAGTTTCATACACCTTTAAGTATGGTTTGTATGCTGTGCAAAATTCATCGAAGAATCTCTCTTACTTATGAAGAAAAGTGTACCTATAGCAGCAAATGCTGCCATCAGTAAGTGAAAAAAATGATGAAATTTCACATGTAAAGAAAATTATTTCGTTATGTTTTCGAACTTCCACTGCTATGAGTGTGAATTCTTAATCCTTCCTGGTCATGCTGACAAAGTTTTATGAATTTATTTGTAGAAGTATAGACAGTGAAAATTAAAATGTCCTTTAGTGCCTCTCCTGCTCCAAGTCGGCGCATTTGACGTCCTACCCCCCTTAAATGAAGCTGAGGGATTGAACTCCGATCGTATACACGATCCCATCAGTGGCCAACATCTATGAAGTAACTTCCACAGAATACTGTAAAAGAGATGCTGTGTCTGCGTTAGTTAAGGCCTGAATGTGGCGTTCTGAGTCACCGAAACAGTGTTGCAGTATAATAAAATAACATCAAAACGATGGCTATAGGTGGTTCAGTTTATTAAGCATTACAACAAGTAAATGATCTTATTAGGCTTCCAATGTTTCATGCTGTATTCCTCACACTGGTACTGAATGCTTCGTTTTCGAGATTTCAAAGCGATGTGGAGTTCAAGAATGTAACACCACGTTTAGTCGTTACATTCATACTAGTTCACACTATGAAACTGGAAGTTCCTTGTCACAATTCGAACCTTCTAAGCTATGCTTTCTTAATCGTATTGCGGAGCACAAGCATAATGCAAAGATATTCTATAGCAAGTGATTTATTAGTTAAAGTACCACAGTCTTCGACTAACTGAGAAGCTATGTCTGAAGCGACATATTTTGGCGAGTTGAAGCAGCAGCCAGTAGCCACTTGCTCTCTGGTCGCCCAGGCAAGTCTGAGTCACTCAAAGCAGACTAACAGAGTCTGGTTTGGTCATTTCCTGTCGGCATTTCCGGATGGTCATCAGCTGCAGCTCTGCTAGGAACGAGTGGTGTAGTAATTTGCTTTGAAACTGCTTCCTGTTGGTTATTCTCATGCAACAAGTTACAAATGTATGGTGAGATTACAGCTAGCATCACGCAGAATTTTCTGATCTTTAACGTGCATTTACTTACGTCCAAACTTAACGTTCGTTGTTCGGTGATGCGGCTATTTTCGAGGCACAAATGTTAGAGAAAGGATTTTTCTTTGAACTATCGAAAAGATAGGCTCGTTGAATTCATCACACACACGGTTAGTTAGATGTTTCCAGCATTTTACAATGCATAATAGAATTTCTTGTTGTTCAATTCTTTCTTCTGTGCTTGCCCAGACTGGCACAAGTTTCATGTACGGACAGTTGTGTCCTCTCCTGTATCAATGGCTTTGTTCTGAATCGAAATAATCGTTAGTTGAACTGGAGCTCCTGAGAGGTATTCACATTGCTATGCCAATAATAAATTCTTATCACATTCGTGGTATTGTGTGCACGCTCCAACCACGCATTCAACTATGGCATGTACCCTTACACGATCTGAGCCTTGAGCAGGAATACTACTCAAAGAGAGCCACTAATGCAATCAGTACGCACATTTTGAAAACTGCAATCAGCAGAAAGCTTTTGTCATTCTTTGCATGCGACACAGGTTAGAAGATAGGTGAGCGCGTGGACTTCTGAGAGAGCTTATCATTTCATGTTCGACGTGAGCGTTTTAGATCTACATATATGTTTTAAACTTGTAGGTAGAAACGCGTTAGGTTATCAGACTGAGCCTCATATACTCATTGCATATAACTCGCCCATAAGGCAGTTTATCTACGCGTTCTCGAAATCAGATTATGATCTTGCAGATAGTAACTACGATCATAAATTTCTCTTAAATGTTCATTTATGCCCATTATTCTTTCCGTTGTGCAAAGTAAGCATTAAAAACTGTTAAATATGTTCTTTTTCTTATATATAGTCTGATTACGTAATATCATTTCTTGAGTATTAACTTTACGTAGAACAGGGGAATTATGTAGGACACGTTTCTGAATACACACTTTGATGTACTCAGGGAGACAAAAGGGTAGTTCCCTTAAAACGTATATTGATACTCATTTTTTCGGCGTGACAAAATAAACTACTAGTGTTACATCATTGTTTTTTTGTATCGTACGACATTTTGGACAATACTGATGGAGACTAACCTGGAAAGAACATAGTAGGTAAGGTGAATCTTCTGCATCTCCAAACACTCACCACAAGCTACTGTACAGTATACAGCGGAGGATGCTTCGTTCCATTTATAGCGATTCAGTAGGAGAGGCGTGTTTCACGGTACGAAGATCAAATGCTCATAGCTATTAAGGCATGAATTTTACAGGTCATGTTTACTACATATTTTTTTCTTGTTTTGATACGTGCTACCACTTCTGAAAATTTGTCGGTGGAGTTCTGTTTCACCCCGTATATATATATATATATATATATATATATATATATATATATATATATATATATATATTACTTGAAGTATTGACTAAGTGGTACTGTGATGCATTCTTTGGAGATAATAACCAAGTTAAAGTGATTTTAAGATAATGGAAATAACTGAGTTTGCCTTTATTACTCATTGTCATGGCTACCAAACTTTGTTAAGAGTAATATTATGACCATGCGGAGGGTGTGATGTCAGGTGGACATTAGAAAGGCAACCAGTGTCCCATGTGAAGTCAGACTTGTCGGCAGCCTACTGAGGAAACAGCAGTGTTGTAATGGCTAGGCCTAGACAACACACACAGACATCCAACTGACGCTGGCAGAATGTCCGAGAACCTTCTAGAAGGTTCTGGAGGAATCTTTAGGAAGACCTCCAGAAGAGTAAGCGGAAAATGTCTGTTGTTCTTGTGGTCTTCAGTCCAGATACTGGTTTGATGCAGCTCTCCATGCTATTCTATACTGTGCAAGCTTCTTCATCTCCCAGCACCTACTGCAACCTACATCCTTTTGAATCTGCTTAGTGTATTCATCTCTTGGTCTCAGAACATGTCCTACCAACCGATCCCTTCTTCTAGTCAAGTCTATGCAATGTCCCCTCATTAGTTATGTGATCTACCCATCTATCCTTCAGCATTCTTTTTTAGCACCACATTTCGAAAGCTTCTATTCTCTTCTTGTCTAAACTATTTATCGTCCACGTTTCACTTCCATACATGGCCACACTCCATACAAATACTTTCAGAAGCGACTTCCTGACACTTAAATCTATACTTGATGTTAACAAATTTCTCTTCTTCAGAAACGCTTTCCTTGTCATTGCCAGTCTACATTTTATATCTTCTCTACCTCGACCATCATCAGTTATTTTGCTCCCCAAATAGCAAAACTCATTTACTGCTTTAAGTGTCTCATTTCCCAAAGTAATTCCGTCTGCATCACCCAATTTAATTCGAATATATTCCATTATCCTCGTTTTGCTTTTGTTGATGTTAATCTTATAACCTCCTTTCAAGATAATGTCCATTCCGTTCAACTGCTCTTCCAGGTCCTTTGCTGTCTCTGACGGAATTACAATATCATCGGCGAACCTCAAAGTTTTTATTTCTACACCATGGATTTTAACTCCTACTCCGAAATCTTATTTCGTTTCCTTTACTGCTTGCTCAGTATACAGATTGAACAACATCGGGGATAGGCTACAACCCTCTTTCACTCCCTTCCCAACCATTGCTTCCCTTTCATGCCCCTCGACTCTTATAACTGCCATCTGGTTTCTATACAAATTGTAAATAGCCTTTCTCTCCCTGTATTTTACCCCTGCCACCTTCAAAATTTGAAAGGGAGTATTCCAGGCAACATTGTCAAAAGTTTTCTCTAAGCCTACAAATGCAAGAAACGTAGGGTTGCCTTTCCTTCATCTATCTAATAAGGTAAGTCATACGGTCAGTATTGCCTCACGTGTTCCAACATTTCTACGGAATGTAGATGTAGAATCCAAACTGATCTTCCCCGAGGTCGGCCTCTAACAGTTTTTCCATTCGCCTGTAAAGAATTCACGTTAGTATTTTGCAGCCGTGACTTATTTCACTAATAGTTTGCTATTTTCACATCTGTCAACACCTGCTTTCTTTGGGATTGGAATTATTATATTCTTCTCGAAGTCTGATGGTATTTCGCCTGTCTCGTACATGTTGCTCACCAGACAGTAGAGGTTTGACAGGGTTGGCTCTCCCAAGGCTACCAGTAGTTCTAATGGAGTGTTATCTACTCCCGGGGCCTTGTTTCTACTTAGGTCTTTCATTGCTCTGTCAAACTCTTCACGCAGTATCATATCTCCCATTTCAACTTCATCTACATCCTCTCCCATTTCCATAATATTGTCCTCAAGTATATCGCCCTTGTGTATACTCCTTCCACCTTTCTGCTTTCACTTTTTGCTTAGAACAGGGTTCCCATCTGAGCTCTTGATATTCATACAAGTGGTTCTATTTTCTCCAAATGTCTCCTTAATTTTCCTGTAGGTAGTACCCCTAGTGATATATACCTCTACATCCTTACACTTGTCCTCTATCCATCGCTGCTTAGCCATATTGCACTTCCTGTCGATCTCATTTTTGAAACGTTTGTATTCCTTTTTGCCTGTTTCATTTACTGCATTTTTATATTTTCTCCTTTCATCAATTAAATTCAATATATCTTCTGTTATCCAAGGATTTCTACTACCCCTCGACGTTTTACCTACTTGATCCTCTGCTGCCTTCACTATTTCATCTCTCAAAGGTACCGATTCTTCTTCTTTCCCCCATTCTTATTAATCGTTCCTTAATGCTCTCCCTGAGACTCTCTGCAACCTCTGGTTCTGTCAGTTTATCCAGCTCGCATCTCCTTCAATTCCCACCTTCTTGCAGTTTCTTCAGTTTTAATCTACAGTTCATAACCAATTGGTTGTGGTCAGATTCCACATCTGCCCCTGGAAATGTCTTACAATTTAAAACCTGGTTCCGAAATCTCTGTCTTACCATTATATAATCTATCTGATACCTTCCAGTATCTCCAGGCATCGTCGATGTATACAAATTTCTTACATGATTCTTGACAAGTGTTAGCTATGATTAAGTTATGCTCTGTGCAAAATTCTACCAGGCGGCTTCCCCTTTCAATCCTAACCCCCATTGCATATTAACCTACTACGTTTCCTTCTCTTCCTTTCCCTACTATCGAATTCCAGTCACCCATGACTATTAAATTTTCGCCTTCCTTCACTATCTGAATAATTTCTTTTATTTCATCATACGCTTCATCAATTTCTTCGTCATCTGCAGAGCTAGTTGGCATATAAACTTGTAACACTGCAGTAGGCGTGGGCTTCGTGTCTTTTTTCGCCACAATAATGCGTTCACTATGCTCTTTGTAGTAGCTTACCCGCACTCCTACTTTTTTATTCGTTATTAAACCTACTCCTGCAACCCATATTTGATTTTGTATTTATAACCCTCCATTCATCTGAACAGAAGTCTTGTTCCTCCTGCTGCCGAACTTCACTAATTCCCATTATAACCAACTTTAACCTATCCATTTCCCTCTTTAGATTTTCTAAACTACCTGCCCGATTAAGGGATCTGATATTCCACGCTCCGATCCGTAGAACGCCATTTTTCTTTCTCCTGATAACGACGTCCTCCTGAGTGGTCCCCTCCCGGTGATCAGAATGGGGGACCATTTTACCTCCGGAATATTTTACCCAAGACGACGCCATCATCATTTAACCATACAGTAAAGCTGTAGTTTCCCCTTGCTTTCAGCCGTTCGCAGTACCAGCACAGCAAGGCCGTTACAAGGCCAGATCAGTCAATCATCCACATTGTTGCCTCTGTAACTACTGAAAAGGCTGCTGCCCCGCTTCATGGCCCTGAGCACTATGGGACTTAACATCTATGGTCACCAGTCCCCTAGAACTTAGAACTACTTAAACCTAACTAACCTAAGGACAGCACACAGCACCCAGCCATCACGAGGCAGAGAAAATCCCTGACCCCGCCGGGAATCGAACCCGGGAACCCGGGCGTGGGAAGCGAGAACGCTACCGCCGACCACGAGATGCGGGCCCGCTTCATGGAATCACACGTCTATGTGGGTGAAACTCGCATCAAGTGCCTGAAAATCCAGTATGTAAGGCGTGCTGGGCCAAGTCAGTCAATACTGTGAGTTAGAAGAAGACATTACAAGGAAGCCATCGCAGTTAGTAGTCTCCGGGTGCAGTACCGCTGCCGACCCTGCAAGCCACTGCAAAGTGACACTTCGGTACCGCTGCAATTCGGCACCGCAAGTATCCAGCAATTTCCTGCTAGAAAAGAACGAGCTCTGTAAAGTTTAAGTGTAACAACACTAATAGTTGATATTTTCTAAAACAATCATTTTCTCACAGTTATCTCCTTTTGTGAGTGACTGTGTTTAGTCACAACGAGTAACAGCTGTTTTTCTGTGTGTCAGAATGTTAAGAGAAATAACTGCTGTCTCGCACTGTACCCTACGGTGTTTAAAATACACTCCTGGAAATGGAAAAAAGAACACATTGACACCGGTGTGTCAGACCCACCATACTTGCTCCGGACACTGCGAGAGGGCTGTACAAGCAATGATCACACGCACGGCACAGCGGACACACCAGGAACCGCGGTGTTGGCCGTCGAATGGCGCTAGCTGCGCAGCATTTGTGCACCGCCGCCGTCAGTGTCAGCCAGTTTGCCGTGGCATACGGAGCTCCATCGCAGTCTTTAACACTGGTAGCATGCCGCGACAGCGTGGACGTGAACCGTATGTGCAGTTGACGGACTTTGAGCGAGGGCGTATAGTGGGCATGCGGGAGGCCGGGTGGACGTACCGCCGAATTGCTCAACACGTGGGGCGTGAGGTCTCCAAACTACATCGATGTTGTCGCCAGTGGTCGGCGGAAGGTGCACGTGCCCGTCGACCTGGGACCGGACCGCAGCGACGCACGGATGCACGCCAAGACCGTAGGATCCTAAGCAGTGCCGCAGGGGACCGCACCGCCACTTCCCAACAAATTAGGGACACTGTTGCTCCTGGGGTATCGGCGAGGACCATTCGCAACCGTCTCCATGAAGCTGGGCTACGGTCCCGCACACCGTTAGGCCGTCTTCCGCTCACGCCCCAACATCGTGCAGCCCGCCTCCAGTGGTCTCGCGACAGGCGTGAATGGAGGGACGAATGGAGACGTGTCGTCTTCAGCGATGAGAGTCGCTTCTGCCTTGGTGCCAATGATGGTCGTATGCGTGTTTGGCGCCGTGCAGGTGAGCGCCACAATCAGGACTGCATACGGCCGAGGCACACAGGGCCAACACCCGGCATCATGGTGTGGGGAGCGATCTCCTACACTGGCCGTACACCACTGGTGATCGTCGAGGGGACACTGAATAGTGCACGGTACATCCAAACCGTCATCGAACCCATCGTTCTACCATTCCCAGACCGGCAAGGGAACTTGCTGTTCCAACAGGACAATGCACGTCCGCATGTATCCCGTGCCACCCAACGTGCTCTAGAAGGTGTAAGTCAACTACCCTGGCCAGCAAGATCTCCGGATCTGTCCCCCATTGAGCATGTTTGGGACTGGACGAAGCGTCGTCTCACGCGGTCTGCACGTCCAGCACGAACGCTGGTCCAACTGAGGCGCCAGGTGGAAATGGCATGGCAAGCCGTTCCACAGGACTACATCCAGCATCTCTACGATCGTCTCCATGGGAGAATAGCAGCCTGCATTGCTGCGAAAGGTGGATATACACTGTACTAGTGCCGACATTTTGCATGCTCTGTTGCCTGTGTCTATGTGCCTGTGGTTCTGTCAGTGTGATCATGTGATGTATCTGACCCCAGGAATGTGTCAATAAAGTTTCCCCTTCCTGGGACAATGAATTCACGGTGTTCTTATTTCAATTTCCAGGAGTGTATCTCACTGTGTATTATCGGAACGAGTTGTAAGCAGAGCAGTCGTCTCTGATTCACTTGCTACAAAGCCAACAACTTCTCCTCTCTATTCCGAAATCACCTGTGCTAAGCATCCTAGGACACTTTCGCCTTCTCACTGCGTTGAAGGTAACTAAGTAGAAATCGGTCTATATTGCCGTCAACGTCGTGATTGCGCCACGCAAGCCACACCTTCATCCAAAGCTGTTTATAGTAGCTGTGTTGGGTCGTGACATTATACAGAAAGAAATTCATTTCATGATGTCTTTTTCTGAAAGTCTGTCTAATTGAATTTATATATTGAAAGAAGTATTTAACGTCTGAGTATTAGGAATATCTCAGGTGCTAAAATCGGTCGCGAAAGTTTATGTCCAACCCAGTAACTGGTGTATACAAAGGCAGAGTGAACGAATGATGTAATGAGAATGAAAGGTATTTCACTCAGATCATTTGGAAGTCACTCTAATCTACATTAATTTGGAACTCATTTAATTTCATTCTGACTGGTCACAAAACCCAGAGTTCAAATGGCTCTAAGCACTGTGGGACTTAACATGAGGTGGTCATCAGTCCCCTAGGCAGAACTACTTAAACATACCTAACCTAAGGACATAACACCCATCCATGCCCAAGGCAGGATTCGAACCCGCGACTGTAGCAGCAGCGTGGTTCCGGACTGAAGCGCCTAGAACCGCTCGGCCACAGCGGGCGGCTCAAAATCCAGAGTTCCAGTGTACTGAGGTGAGGGCGCTTAGAAAATCTTTGGTTGTTTAAGCAACGCCGCAATTAGCAGCTGTGTAACGACTTTCGTGCAAATCTCTGACAAAATTCCCTAATGCTTTAGCGCCAATGTTCTATCTAAATAAGCAGAACTTGCAGACCAGTAATAACTAATAAATAAAAAGATGTAGTGGTGTACACGTAGCTGTATACAGTCGACGAAAAAATTTTGAAATATTATCAATCGGGAAGTGTATCTGCGACGTGTCATAACTAATTACATTTCCATCTTGGAACACCATAACAGTCGACTGCTGTTTGTGATATTTCCTTCGTGGTGGACCATCGCCATACAGAACTTTTTGAAAGAAATTTCCGTCATTTGACTGTAAATCACCGTTACTTACTTCACACAATGAAAATCGTAAAAAATACCATCCAACGAAAACCTTCCCCTGAAATTTACATTTCCTCACAACAATGTCTCTTTAACACCCACTGTAAACAAAATATCCAGCCAATTTCTTAGCCACCATTTCTTAATAAAACTGATACATTTTAAAACAGTAATGACACATCTCAACAGCGTCGTGTATTGATGGTAAAATCTTAAACGTGGTCCTCGCACGATGGAGCCAGCAGAAATGAAGCACACAGCGTTCCTCGAATATCGGTTCTCTAACTTTCAGCAATATAGCTTCGCGAGAACAATGTCACTTTTCGTCCAAGAATTCCCCTTTAAATTCGATGAATACCTTTGTCACGTTTTCGTATGTATGCTGCTGGAGGGAGTTGTAGGACTGGGTTGAGTTGTGGGTGGTTCTTGTTCCCTGCTAAATTAATTTTTATTTTCGTCATTTTTAACTGCTTTCCGTCTTTCCCTTAGTTGCTCTAAATCCGTAAAGGCATCAACCGTCTACACAACTAAATGAAGGCAGTTTGTTGCCATACGCGTTTCGCATCATTTATTTGGGGAGCGTCATCAGTGGCCTGAAATGTATGTATCTTTTTATATATATACAACAAACATATTATGTGATAGATAAAATATGCTGATATATTATATTTTATCATGTTTTTCTCTTGCTTTTTATGTTAGAAGCAACTTTTTTAACACGAGTTTCGTGTTCTGAATGTATCGTTCAGTGTTAATTACGATTTCAAGCGCTGTTAACACATGTGTGTGTTCCTGGAGATGTATTTGTTGGTCTTCAAACTCCAGCTGGCAGATTTCTGGCGTTTTTCATACACACTTGTCACATCGCATGTTTCACTTCCATTTGGTGATCAACATATGTGTGTTTTCGGTGTTTAGTGGTGCCAACTGTTGTTGTTGTGCGTTTGTCTGTCTTTTGTTTCTACCGTTTTTGATGTTTTTCATTTGTTGTGTGGTTGTGTGTGTATGTGTGTGTGTGTGTGTGTGTGTGTGTGTGAGTGTGTGTGTGTGTGTGTGTGTGTGTTCGTGCACACGCGTTTTTGCGTGTTCTACTGTTTTCTTTAAATAAATATGAGTGTGTGTGTGTATGTGTGACACAAACATTTATTTACAAAAGGAAAAAAAGAATAGTGGTACATTTGCACACCTACTCATATTTACCACACACACACACACACATTTACTACAAACACACACACACACACACACACACACATACTCATATTTATTTAACACACACACACACACACACACACATAAACACAGAGAGAGAAAAGACAGACAAACACACAACAACAGTTTGCAACACTACACACCTAAAGCACACATATGTTGATCACCATATGGAAGTGAAAGTGAAACATGAGATGTGACAAGTGTGTATGAAACAACTCCAGAAATCAGCCAGCTGGAGTATGAAGAACAACAAATACATGTAATGTATCACCACATTATATATGTCACATAATACGATTATTGTGTGTCTAAAAAGAAACATGTATTTCAGGCCACTGATGATGCTTCCCAAATAAATGAAGCGAAACGCGTATGGCAACAATCAAACTGCATAGACGGTACATACCTCCACGAATTTTTATTTTATTTGAACAAGTTTATTTTCTCATAAAAACAGCCTAATTTAGAAAGTTGAAAGACAATTACTGTTTGCAGACCAAAACTATTATAGTACAGGCAAACAAATCAGCTATGTGACCACTCAACAAGAAGAATTTACTCAACACCAAAACTCTCACATAACAATATGAAATTCCACTACAGTGAAAGCTCATGAAGTATCAGTGCTACTTCCTAATAAGAAATTGATTTAAAATACATGCCGGCCAGTGTGCCCGTGCGGTTAAAGGCGCTTCAGTCTGGAACCACGTGACCGCTACGGTCGCAGGTTCGAATCCTGCCTCGGGCATGGATGTGTGTGATGTCCTTAGGTTAGTTAGGTTCAATTAGTTCTAAGTTCTAGGCGACTGATGACCTCAGAAGTTAAGTCGCATAGTGCTCAGAGCCATTTGAACCATTTTTTAAAATACATACATATAAAAGTTAAACAGAAAATCATTACGCAAGGAGCTAATTCTAAGTCAAATTTATAAGAGAATTTTTGTAATAAAAATACAACCCAAATAAGCGTCACTTTCAACGTGAGAGTTATATAAGGAGCGGGTTGATTGCATAGAACATAACGAAAAGTCAAATGACATCAAATGCAGTGGTGAAAAGAATAAGCACCTGAAAAACTTAGGGAATCGGGAATTGACAGGTAAGAAACAGAGTTAGAAGGCAAGTACTGGTTTTACGTGTGCTTATCTGGCTGAATTCATTCAGTACACATAGGAGCGCACACCACTTAATAACATCTGAAGACCTCCAGCACAGTAGAACAGCCCTGTCTAGTAACACACTCACACAGGCAATTCCGCGGCTCCCAGGCTCTGCTTCGGTAACAGCCAGCCAGACAGCCCTGAAGCAAACTGCGCCCAGTCTCGCCGTATCGCAAATCTCCGGCCGTCACACCGCTCCTTGTTGTTGCCGTCCCACCGCGGCAGCCACGGCCGCTTCTACAACTGAGCTCTGGCACAGAGAGATACTCGCTCGCCGTCCAAACTGCGACTCCTCGTCTCGCTATCTGTTCTGCGAAGATTCGCTCGGTGGCGCCTGTGTCGCGATGTATGCTGCGCAGCGCCGCCACCGAGCTTTTCAACCTTGTACGCCGCACAGTGGCTGTGGGTTTTAACGTGTGGCGGCTGCGTGACCTCTTGTGACGGCACGGTATGGGTGATACCAAACTGTCACGATTCTAACACCGTGCCCCTGAATTGGTTAATTGTCTGCTGTTGTGAGTACTTAATATGTATTCCATACTTTGTAACAGAATTCTCGATTGGGTCACAGTAATACCTTGTATGCAATTTCCGCAATTGATCTCCATCATTGTTGCCAGAACCGTTACAACAAATTTAATTCTTGCAGTCACCTTTCTTGCCTCTGCACTGGTGTCCAAAAGCAAAGGACCAAAGTAACTTTCAGTGACGTGTCAGTGGCATGTAAGAAAGCTCCATGAATCTTGCACCATACATAGAAAGGATTGCTGCAGCATAATACTGAAGATAACTCAAATACCCAATGAGGCAAACAGAAATGACACTTTTATTCAAGATTCAGTAATTACAATGAAGTCGCTGGGAAATATAATGGTCGCATGCTCATTGAAAATGGCGGGACACGTTTCTTGATCGTGTGTGTGATCATCATGGACGGCAGTGAACGCTCTATAACATGGTCCTATGCTGGCCACATTGTTGGTAAAGAGTTCTTGAGATAGAGCGTTCCTTTCCTCCGACAGCATGGTTGACAATTGTTGCTTGGTCGCTGGTGGAAGTCGACGTGCTACAATACGCCATCCCAATGCATCCCACACGTGCTCGAGGGGGAACAGGCAGGCCGGTCCATTCACCGAACATCCTCTCATGACAAGAGCTCCTCTACTTGCGCTCTTCGATCCAGTCATGCATTGTCGTCCATAAAAGAGAAGTCTGGGTCGAGTGCAACCCTGAGAAGATTCACCTCGATGATGAATTTCCTGAACCCTCCAAAACTAACTGCGGCCAGGCTACCTCTTTAAGGGCTAATCTATGAACGTGTATGCCCAAACTTAAATGGATAACACGAAAATTACGGTTTTGGGAATAGCTCTTAAAGTGGCTAGTTGGCAATATCTCACTCTGACTAACGCTGTCTCGGTGGGGTAATATTTTGGACTGATAGCTGATAGCTTACACACATCAAAAAAGTTTTGCATCACCTTGGTTCCGAGAGTTCCGGAACCTGTACAGAAAACTGGAACAGAGATCAATATAAATAGCATTTCCGTCCTTTTTATTGCTCATGAAACCACATATTGCATGGTATACCACCATACAGCGAGACCTTCAGACGTGGTGGTCCAGACTGCTGTTAAAACCGCTAACTCTAATACCCAGTAGCACGTCCTCTAGCACTGATGCATACATGTATTCGTCGTGGCATACTATTGTGGCTGCACTACCGGTCGGAGCATGGCATTCATGTATCGTACAGCCGTTACGGCGCCTACCATGACCACCAGCCGCGTATGTCGCCGCACATAATACCACCCCTAAACATCAGGGAACCTCCAACTTGCTGCATTCGCTGGACAGTGTGTCTAAGGTGTTCAGCCTGACCGGGTTGCCTCCAAACACGTCTACTACAATTGTCTGGTTGAAGGCATATGCGACACTCATCGGTGAAGAGAATGTGGTACCAATCCTGAGCAGTCCATTCGGCATGTTGTAGGTCCCATCTGTACCGCACTGCATGGCGTCGTGGTTGCAAAGATGGACCTCGCCATGGACGTCGCGATTGAAGTTGCGCATCATGCAGCCTATTGCGCACAGTTTGAGTCGTAACATGAAGTCCTGTGGCTGCAGGAAAAGCATTATTCAACATTGTGGCGTTGCTGTCAGGGTTTCTCCGTAGGTAGCCGTAATTCACTGCAGTAGTAGCAGTTGGGCGGTTTGAGCGAGGCATGTCATCGACAGTTACTGTCTCTCTGTATCTCCTCCATGTCCGAACAACATCACTTTGGTACACTCCGAGACGCCTGGACACTTACCTTGTTGCGAGTCCTTCCTGGCACAAACTAACAATGCGGACGCGATAGAACCGCGGTATTGACCGTCTAGACATGGTTGAACTACAGACAAAACAAGCCGTGTACCTCCTTCCCTGTGGAATGACTGGAACTGATCGACTGTCGGACCCCCTACGTCTCATAGGCCTGCTCACACATGATTGTTTACATCTGTGTATTTCTGGATATAAAGTAGAGGAGTACAACTTAATGCATGTGAAGTAATAGAACGGAAACTATTATTCACATTCATTCAGTCCGCAGCTCGTGGTCGTGCGGTAGCGTTCTCGCTTCCCACGTCCGGGTTCCCGGGTTCGATTCCCGGCGGGGCAGGGATTTTCTCTGCCTCGTGATGACTGCGTGTTGTGTGATGTCCTTAGGTTAGTTAGGTTTAAGTAGTTCTAAGTTCTAGGGGACTGATGACCATAGATGTTAAGTCCCATAGTGCTCAGAACCACATTCATTCATAAACACATTTGTGACATCAACATTTTAATGAATAAACAAAACCTATGATAATTCGCACTACTGAAAGGTGGAAAGTGGTATCACTCCCTTACGTTACCGCTTCTTGGTCTCCCAATTCTTGGGAGACCAAGAATTTACTCTCCCGATGTTCAATGGTAGCCGGCCGGAGTGGCGGAGCGGTTCTAGGCGCTTCGGTCTGGAACCGCGGGACCGCTACGGTCGCAGGTTCGAATCCTGCCTCGGGCATGGATGTGTGTGTTGTCCTTAGGTTAGTTAGGTTTGAGTAGTTCTAAGTTCTAGGGGACTGATGACCTCAGAAGTTAAGTCCCATAGTGTTAAGCTTGGCATTCTGCCTTGCGACAAAAGGGAGAGCTGCGACCCAACCCGATGCGAAAGCGAAGGGTGCGTGGCACAGAGGGAGCTGTGTCGAGGGACCGAACACCAGTCCCTTTCTGTTCGCAGGGCACAGACCAGCAGGTGCTCTGCATGCCGGTGACCTCGTTTGTCGGCGTGGGATCACGGCGCGAGTCGGCAAGGGTGCTTCGCCGCGCCCCTGGGTAACCAGGGCGTGTTCTGCCAAACCCAGGAGGTGGTGACATCGCCTGGGCTAGGTTAGATGGGCCCAGACCGCCGAACGACTGGGGGACCGACCCACCACCTGAGTAGGAGTGGGTCCTTGGCCTTCAGGTGGAAGCTCGGGCAAGTAGGCGGCGAAGGGCGAGGGGTGCATCCGCCTCTCCAGAGTGCGGGGTGCAGTTGCCGAGGAGCGTCATGTGAAATCGTCGATGAGGAGGCCATCGATGGGGATCAGTGCGCTGGCGACGGCGCGCTGAACCCGGCAGCTCTGGAGTGCCCTTGACCTAGGGGCGAGGTCGGTGGGCGAGCTGCAGAAGTCCCCCCCCCCCCCCCCCCCCCCATGCCAGAGGAGCCGGTCCGGGGCAAGAGACGGGCTCCCACCCCTTTTTTATCACTCGTTAATCATGGAGACACCAGAAACGAGTGATTCTAGTGCGCCATCGCGAGCTTCTGTGATGCCTGTACCTGCTCCACAGGACGAGTCAGGACAGGCAAACGAGGAAAACGTTCTGCAAAGACATACAAGAATTACTTTGCTCCTTGAGCAAAATATTAAAAATGGTAAAATTAGCCAGGCGGCATTGACAACAATAAAGAATGAGCTGGCGGCATGGGCCATAGCCAACGCCAAGCTCGAAGGCCGCGTTGAAGAATTAGAGAAGGAAAATGAAAGATTGCGTAAACAACCGGCTAAGACCTGGGCGGGAGTGGTCGCACAAGCGCCACCAAAGTCACAAACAACCAGAGACACGATTGCTAAAGTAACAAAAAGAACAGACACAACGGTGTTCCTAAGGACCCTACCCGGTCAGGACACCAGTGTGAAAAAAATACAGGAACTGCTCACCACCACAATCAATCCAATAAAAGACAAGATCAAAATAAATAAGATTAAACCAAGTAAGAATTCCGTAATTGTAGAAGTGGCCTCTGAAGAGGACAAAGCTAAATTACTAAACAATGCTAAACTAAACTCGGTGGTCAAATGCGAGCCACCGAGGAAAAGAAACCCGTTGGTCATCCTATATGATGTACCAACAACTATGACAAACGAGGAGATACACGAAACCATAAAAGCACAGAATTTCGAAGAAATGGCAGAAGACGAATTCAAAGAAAACTTTAAACTGAAATTTAAAACGGGGCCTCGGGACCGTGACGTGGTTCACCACGTCGCCGAGGTCTCCTCTCAAATGTGGAAGAGAATAACTACAATGGGCAAACTCTATATTGGCTTTCACGCCATAAACACACGCGACTCTCTTGTGGTACCGCGTTGCCACAACTGCGGAGATCTCGACCACGTTCTGAGGCACTGTACCAGGGGGTCGGTCTGCTCGAAATGTGGTGAGGATGGACACGTCCGCAAAGATTGTAGGACTGCAACAGTCTGCAGCCCATGTAAAAGAAGGGGCAAAAAACCTTGCGGCGCCACTGGGCGAAACTGCCCCACCTACAGACTCCTAGAGCAACGGCTAATCTCAAGGATAGACTATGGCTGATCAAGTCAAAGCGAACAGGATGCCCAAAAGAAAATCCCCTAGCAAAAGGAGGAGGGATGCCATGAGGGCAAGAGCCTTTAAGATATTTTTGAGGTCGCTCACTGACGCCTCAGTCATCACCAAAGATGTGAGTACCCAAACGGAATCCACCACAACTGATAGAGGAACTCAGACTGATCCTCTTAAAGTCAAGTCTCCCTCCTCCCAAAGCCGGGGGACAACGCCGACCAAAGAACAACGGCAATGGCATCCTGCAACCGAGACGGCGGCAATCCCAACAAAAGAAAGCAGGAACATCAACCAACCACTCCAGGAAAATAAAATAACTAGCTCTTGTGAACTAAACACGAAAGATCCTGTTGTGAGATTGCCACCCATTGACCCAGTCAGAGTCTACCCAAACCTGGAACTTACTATGCAGTTAGCAAGATTAGAGCAGCCGACTGCCCTGACCACTGCCTTAAGACACGTGGTCCGGGTGGGACATGAATATGGTAGGAAAGTCACCTTCTCGGTAATGGAGGCTGTAGACAGAATCCAACTTAAGTCAGTGAATCTCCCCACCGACTTCGGAGCCCTGCGAGACTTACTCAAGAAGGTCTTTGAAAAACGTGGCGAAAAGTTTGACTTGAACGACATATATGAACAAGCAGTTTTAGCAAATGGACGTATCACATTTGACTGGAACAAGACCTGGCCAAATGACAGAATCCATACATACTTTCCATAAAAACTAATGACAAAAATCACCATTGGACAACTTAACGCCCACAACAGCAGATTTGTGATGCAGGAGCTACGCAAGGAAGTGGAGGAGAGGAGACTGGATCTGATCTGTCTGCAAGAGCCGTACTCCCTAAATGGAAAATTAGTTTTCACAGCCGCGACATGGCAAGTTATAAGCAGAGGAGAAGACCCAAGATTGGCAATAATTATCACTAACAAAATCCTAAGAGCCATAGTTCTGACACAATTCACAACCAGCCACTGCAACGTCGTGGAGCTGCAATCTCCATCTGGTAACATTATCCTTATCAATATGTACTTCCAGTATGGTGATGACATCGAAAGACACCTGACACACCTTACCACAGTTATCGCGGCGTTGCGGGGGCGAAAAGTAATTATAACTGCCGACATAAATGATAAATCCCCCCTATGGTACAGTGGCACAAGAGACCCAAACGGTGAGAAGGCAGAAGAGGCCATCATGGCCTTGCAGCTAGTGGTGGTAAATAAGCCTGGAAACCCTCCGACATATGTGGCGGGAGGTGGCCAAGGCACAAACATCGATGTGACCTTGGCTACGCCTAACGCGGCGCACCTAATTCAGCAGTGGGAAGTGGTAGAGAACGCCACCACTAGTGACCACAATCTCATTACTTTCAGTGTGGGAGACAGGGAGAGCTGCTGGACCATGGGGTGGGAGGTGCAATACAATTACAAAAGAGCCGACTGGGAGAAACTAGCTAGGGAGTGCGACATTCCTGCACTACCAGAAGGTGACGGACACCTGGACTATGACATAGACAACAGAGCTGAGGAACTGATGACGACAATAACTCGAGCGGTGAAGGCTGCTGTACCTACTAGGAGGAAGGCCATAGCGGCCTCTCCGTCACCATGGTCAGCTGAACTAGAGGAGATGCGCCGGTCTGTCAGAAGGCTCAGGAGGCACTACCAGCGCAGTGTCGTCTGGCTAGAAAGACAAAGACGGCTGCAACTATACCGGGAAGTGAAAGAAAACTTCCACAGACGCCTACGTGAGGTAAGATCTGAAAGTTGGGAACACTTTGTTCTAAACCAACTTGCTCTAGACCCTTGGGGAGTTCCCTACAAGCTTGTCCGGGAAAAAATCCGCTCTCCGATGGAGCTCTCAACCGTCAGGCGTGGGGATGGGATGACAGAGTCTTGGCAGGAAACAGCTGAGGTCCTTCTCCAGTCCCTGCTGCCTGATGACACAGCGGATGGAGAAACAGACGAACAACAGCAGCTGCAGGAGAACTATAACAGCAATGAATATGGAAACAACACGGCAGTCTATCCCTTCTCTGAAGAGGAGGTAGCTGCCCATATAAAATCCCTGAAGATAGGGAAAGCTTCCGGGCCAGATGGCATTGTGGCGGAGGTGGTGCAGTTTCTGGCTCCCCAGATAGTCGCCCCTCTAACTCATCTTTATAACGAATGTCTTAGGCAACAAAAGTTCCCTCGAATTTGGAAGAGGGCAAATGTAGTGATTATTAAGAAAGGAGCTGACAAGGACCCAGCAGAAACAAAATCCTACCGCCCAATCTGCCTGCTTGATCTGCTTGGGAAGGTTCTGGAGAGACTGCTGGCTGACAGACTGGCTGCGCACCGAGTGCTGTGCGGGATGAGCAGCAGACAATTCGGCTTCAGGCCTGGGCGATCAGCATCTGATGCAATCGCCCTGGCGGTTGAGGTCTGTGGCTCTACCCCGTACAAGTACGTTGTTGGCATCATGGTGGACATAAGTGGCGCCTTCGACAACCTGTGGTGGCCTTCGCTCTTCTCCTGTTTACGGGAGAAGGAGTGTCCAGGGCCGCTATATGGGTGTCTGAGGAGCTATTGTGAGGATCGGGAGGTCTGGCTATCATCCCCTAGCACAAGGGTAACAAAAATAATCACCAAGGGATGTCCCCAGGGCTCCGTACTAGGTCCCCTGTTTTGGGACATCCACATGGAACCTCTATTAGACACACTACAGCAAAGTGATGATGTGCTGGAGGTGATAGCCTACGCCGATGACCTCCTCCTACTGGTTGGCGGCCGAAGCCGAGAAGACATAGAGCCTAAAATAGATCGTGCAATAGGAACACTACAACTTTGGTGCCGAAAAACTAAGATGACAATTTCACCAACTAAGTCAACATATCTCCTTCTAAAGGGACAGCTAGTCAGGAATCCAACAGTTAGGATAGAGGGCTCACCAGTTCTCAGGCGACGTGAGACTCGATACCTGGGCAACATCATTGATGAGAGGTGGTCATTTGGCAGACACATTGAAACCGTAACACAAAGAGCCTTAGAAGTACTCAACAACCTCATCTCCATTGGACATAAACGTTTCCACCTCCCACCACATCTTATCAAACTATATCATAACAGCATACTCACCTCCATAGTGGGTTACGGTTCTGGAGTCTGGGCACATAGGCTCACGAGGGTGGTGCCCGCCATGACAGTGAGAAGAGTACAAAGAAACATGATTATGAGATCAATGGGGGCTTACAGGACCACACCGGGAGGAGCCCTATTAGTCATAATGGGACTCTGCCCCTTAGATATCAAAATTCGAGAGCAGGCTGCTTGGTACTGGGCAAAAAAGGGGAACGTGGATAAAATAGAAGAAATTCTAGGGAGTAGGATTGAAAATAAAGTTGAGATCAGGTTAAGAGGGGATCAGCTGTGGCAACATTCATGGGAAAACGAAGAAACAAGGCGCAGAACCTTTAACTTCTTACCAGATGTCAGGGAAAGAATGGAAATGACGTATTTCGAACCAACTAGGGGACTGATTCACCTTCTCACTGGCCATGGACCCTATCCGACATACTTATGTCGATTTGGAAGAAGGGGACACCCGCGTGTGACTGTGGTGTTCCAGAGGGTACTCCTGACCATGTAGTCTACGAGTGCCCCCTTTTCAATGATGTGGCCTCTGTGTTACGAGACCAACTACCCCACAATGACACATTCAGACTGTTGAGACAACGCGACACTTTTCAGATTATCAACGAACTGGCAAACGCGGTATCACAGAAAGTCTTAAGGGACTACCTGCGAGAACCGAACTAGCACCTTACTAAGACACTTTAAATACCGATGAAGTCTAGTACCCTATTCCCAAACCGCCTGAGCGCGGAAAGGCCGACTTCTTCAGTCTAGAATCCGCCGCGCTCGGGAGTAGGGGGAGTGGGGTGCACTTATACACCGAATTAGACAACGCACCCAATCTTGACCCTAGGATAAGTTTAGTTGTAGAACCTAGTTTATAGACTCTAATTATAGGAACCTGCAGCGACTAACACCATGGCCTGCCCAGTGTCAGGGGCACGCTCATTGGGGTTAGCTCAATGAGCAAGGCCTTATAGTAGGTTTATATTTCCAGCTGACACATTTGTAACGCTGCAGGCTATAGTGACTAGTCCATAGTTAGTAGGATACCACTTAGTACTTAAGAACATATTACTATGCCCATTGTAGTTCTCATATAGTGCTCTAACTAACTAGTTACTAAGTTATACGTAGAATAGCTGCAATAAAATGAATAAATGTATATGTATTACGGCCCGCTAATCACATAAGGTAGTGGGCTACATTGTATGATTAATATGTATCTGGAAATAAAGAATTTAAAAAAAAAAATAAATAAAAAAAAAGTTCTAGGGGACTGATTACCTCAGATGTTAAGTCCCATAGTGCTCAGAGCCATTTGAACCATTTTGTTCAATGATAACTGACAATCATTAAATCCCTTAACGCTCGATCGGAACAGTACTGGAAGTTGGTGATTAAAATTCTGAAAAACCACACACTACCTGTATAAAGAAAATGAGGCGCGATATCGTGTTTTAAAGACGCCGTTGTGAAGTTCAAATGGTTCAAATGGCTCTGAGCACTATCGGACTTAACTTCTGAGGTCATCAGTCCCCTAGAACTTAGAACTACTTAAACCTAACTAACTTAACATCACACAGATCCATGCCTGAGGCAGGATTCGAACTAGCGACCGTAGCGGTCGCGCGCTTCCAGACAGTAGCGCCTAGAAGCTCTCGGCCACCCCCGCCGGCCGTTGTGAATGGTTAGAGAAAGCCGAGAGGAGGAGATGAGCAGGGGAGGAGGTGACCGGCAGAGACAGGGGAGTGGAGGAGATTGACAGAGATATGAAGCAGGAGGAGATAGACAAAAGTTTGGAATAAATAAATACATGGGCAACGTCCTGTTTCCTAACTGGTTTTTAATAAATATGGACTATGGGGTGTTCGAATTTCAGATCATTTCCACTGTACAATTCAATATTAATTCTGTCAAGACGTGGTGGGTTCCTTGATTTGAGTAGGCTTGTTTTTTTTCAGTACCTAGGTTGTTTATTTCACCAAATTCCTGTTGTAGGTGCCGCTGGTAGAACAGGGTGGCCGGCATGTGTGCAGTCGGCAGGGCATGCGTGGACAGGGCGGTAGTGGTGGTGGTTATGGGCAGGCGCTGCAGGGGAAATGACAAACGCTGGAGGTGAAGTGCCGTTCTAAAATGAAGCCTACGCTCACATTTTTGTACATATTAAGTGGCGCATTGGAGCATCTCCACACCCACACTTGCATGGTGGTCATTCAAAAACATCTGTCACCTCTGCTTTGGTTAGTATCTCAAAAAAATTCCGCCAAAAAATACAGCAATTACTTTTGGCTTGGCTTGTTAACTGTTTGTAGCTTTCAGAGAAGAGTCACAAGTAGCAAATTTTGAGTGAAACCGACAGCTTTCTCTTGCTGCCACATTAAAATATGCTTCTTTTGCTAAAACACATCGGAATTTACACAGTGCCACCTCATTAACATGTTGTGCAGACGCAACTGTGAGAGAATTTTGGAACAGTGATTTATTAAGTTTATTAAGTAACTCAGGAAAGTAAGATCAGTAGCTTATGAAAAAGCACCTCTTCGGTACAAAATAAACGTGTAATGTCGTGATTTATGTTGTTCGCAAATCCATAGCATTTCTCTTTATCCTGGCTATCGATGGCGCTTAAAAATTAAATTCGTTCATTAAAAAAGTCAGTAGTTAAAGGAATAACATGGTAGATAATGAAGTTTTGAATAATAACCATACGGCAAAACACTCTCCTCTTTGTGTGCTATCATTTGCCAAACTCTCATTTCGAAATCTCAAACTGTTTATGAAAATGAGGAATGTTGTGGATTTCTCATTCTGGCTTTATGGCTGGCAAGGCACGATTGCAAATGAGTGTGCTACATCACATCAATTTTCTGGGGGTTGCTGTCTAAGAAAAAAGAAAATCGGTGTGAAAACTAAATTTCATATGCAGTAACATACTACGTAATACACATCAAATGCAAACTCATAGCAACCCCTATTTTTCATTGCAAACTTTTTCGAATTTCGCGCATTGTGTTACTTCCAATAATTATGATCAGTAATGAAAATATGGGCACATCGTCATGAACCTCACATACAAAACTACAAGTAATGCGAAAATGTATTTCTTTTTTACCGAATAGTATTTGTAAAGTCGTTTGAGAAAGACCGCAGGACGTGCGCCTCGATTCTGTAATCATCGTGCGCCCAAAAGGTGACAGACACCACCCTGCCTCCCCTTCTGAACAAGCGAAAGAGCTCGCCCAGCGCTTTGGACGAAAACTGGTCACTGTGCTTCGGCCACCGTATCCTGCGTGGTCTTTTACCGTAGGACTTATAACCAACTACTTTTGCACCATGGGTTTACCTAGCAGCATAGGTTGGCATACATTGGCATAGGACTGTTGGCATAAGTTGGCATAGGACGTTTGGCATATGAAACTGAGCACTGTGTCATCAGACCACAAGTGGCCCATCGCGACCATCTGACCGCCGTGTCATCCTCAGGTGAGGATGTGGATAGGAGGGGCATGTGGTCAGCACACCGCTCTCCCGGTCGTTATGATGGTTTTGTTTGACCGGAGCTGCTCCTATACGGTTGAGTAGCTCCTCAATTTGCATCACGGGGCTGAGTGCACCCCGAAAAACGGCAATAGCACATGGCGGCCTGGATGGTCACCCATCCAAGTGCCGGCCACGCCCGACAGCGCTTAACTTCGGTGGTCCGACGGGAACCGGTGCATCCACTGCGGCAACGGCGTCGCATAGGAAACTAAACTCCTGATTAAATCAAAAAAATTCGAATGCGTGCTTTCTGATGAATAAGCTGAAGGAGGTAGCCGTAAATGGTATATTTGAAATGTTCTTAAAGAAGTAGTAGATACATAAATCTTGACAAAAGATTACATGACATTATAAGAATATGTAATGACTCAGGTGATTTGTGTTTAAAATCTCTGGCCTTCTATCAAAAAATTAAGTGCGAAATTAAAATTCGTAAAATAAGGCAAGAAGTTTAATCACTTACTACAATGATGTTGCAGACAGAAAAATATTGGAGAAATAAAAATAAAAAAAAACGGAGAGATAAAAACAAAACAAAAAACATTCAAATAGATCAAAAATATTTTTCAGGCGACTGCTGACTTCGATATACTTCGCGAAATGCAATGTACACATTATGCTGTCTTACAATATATTTATTCACAACCTGCTTCGATCAGCTTCAAAATGGAAAAATATTGTGACAACATCACATGTAGTACATGCTATTTAACCAGAAAAGACGCCATAGCTTACTTACGAACGTCAGAAAAAGATACTTTTGCTTGCCTAAGATGACATGAAGTATCTTTTTATGACGTATGCAAGTCAGCTATAGCGTTTTCCTGGTTGAATAGTATATATGACACTTGTATTGCATTTGTCACAATATTTTTCCTCTGTGAAGATGATCAATAATCAAAACCGGTTGAGGATAAATATATTGGAAGACAGCATAGTGTGCACCAAATATTTAAATGTGTCTGTGTACAATGTGTGTATCCAGTTGTAGACCTAGATAAGTTGTTGAGGGATGCTCTTGTTACAGAACGGTCGGCAGGGCCTCTTCCAGTGTTGCGGCTTGCTTCGATGGTCGGAAAACCCACGGGTAAAATATTTGTCGTCGGAAACACCACGTTGACGTCACCGGTCGCAAAATCCACGGTCGGAAAGCCCGTCATACTGCATGAGCAAAGGGGTCGCCAATTCAACAGCTGACGTTTTATACCCCTCCCAGTACGTGTGGTTCGATGAAGCCTTGCATTGCCGTATCGTCAATATCACCAGTCCAGTTCCCACACTTTCCACCGCTGCTTTCAGCACAGGCAAGAGCGGCAATATTTCCGAATTACCGCCCCTCCACTAAGCGAGCTGCCAGACCAGTCTATAGAGCACACTGACAGTGCGCCAGTCTGCAGTCACTTCATTTCCTCGAAATTTTTTCCTGGAATTCAGCTACACTGTAATAGATATAGATGCACTGCCTACCTACCTGTTACGTTTGTTGCGCCGTATTTGCAGCTGAGATTGTGTGAGCAATATTTATTTACCCTGGCAACATCATGACCGTAAGGCTGTCTCTCACAATGTAAGATGACGCCCATCGCCAAGCTGTCAGAGGGCCTGTCTCGTAAACAAGAGAAAGTGTCTGTCAGGAGGCGGAGCTGTCGCCAGGCAGCGAGCGAACGGGTACGTCATACCTTGGGTCACTGCCAGGGCTTTCCCGAGCCCTCGCGAACGGAAGAATATGGTTACAGTGTCGCCGGAGAAGAAGAAACAACTTGATACCTGTCGAAAAAATGGCTACCGCCGACAATTCAGAAATTAAATAATAAACCATAAGAACGTCCTGACAGAAATCCAAAGACACGAGGTCCATCAAAACAATGAGGCGCGTGCAGTTCCGTCTGAATGATAATTGTACGCTGCTCTGCAAAACTTAAGGACGAGGTAGATAAAGCAACATAACACATTAACAACTCGGTGGAAATGAATGGAAGTCCAGGAGCATGTTGCCAGAGGTAGCCCAGTAGAGCACAGAAAGCTAGAACTGACATGGTGTAAGGTTAGAGTGACCGTAGCGCCTAATAGGGCTTGTCCAGCAACTGGTGAAAGATTTCTTTATCGAGAGGCTGAATCTCTTCGTCATCCTTCTAAAGACAGAAGTGATGTTCAATCCAGGATGAGTCCAATAAGAGCTATGAATTATTTACTGTAACTAGTAAGCAGAAATTTCTGGAGTAATATTGCAAATTATGTGCTTCCATTTTTTCCAGATTACAAGATTTTGACAACTAAACAGACCTCTTTTTTAATATTTCGCCCTAATTTGCCTTGAGATTCCTGCTGTCAGCTACAAATCTTCGAGAATAATCATACAATGATATTTATCACTGGCATGTTGTATACGTGTTTGAGATAGCATTCATTTACTGCAAAAACGAACTTTGGCTTCTTTCGCTCGAAACTATAAATGGGTGGTTTGCACACAGATCTTGGAAGAAACTGACTGATTAGATTTATCATAGCGTGTTATGAGATAACAAGAAGCTTCGTCCTTACATCTGCTACCAAAGTCTCTGTAGTATTACCTATTATTTGCATCTCCTCCATACGTTTACTTGAAGTAAACTTCGTAATTTTCCGACTTCCTTCTCTATATAATTTCCTGAATCTGTTTAATTAGGTCGAAGAAACATGGAACTCAGTAATGTTAATTTCACTTGAAACGCAAAGGGCATTGACTCTCACGAGAAGTAAACTTCGTAATTTTCCGACTTCCTTCTCTATATAATTTCCTGAATCTGTTTAATTAGGTCGAAGAAACATGGAACTCAGTAATGTTAATTTCACTTGAAACGCAAAGGGCATTGACTCTCACGAGCGGTTCCAAATCTTAAGAATAGTTTTTCTTTCAGTTTTGTGAATTTAATTTTGGTGTGTATTTCGTACTTTGTATAACTCTTTCCTTCTATACGGTTCACTTTCAGATTTTACGAAACGAAACTGGCTTTCGACATTGTTTAACTTCAAGCGCTTTCACCATGCTTCGTTCAAAACAAACAGCGTTTTCTTTGACACTGAAAGCTATTACCGTACATTTTTCTATGGGCTAGGAAGGTACTGCGTTTTTGTTCTGGACTTTAATTAACACAACAATCATCGTTCGAAACACAATTCAGTTTCAGTTATTTCCTATTCCTTCTAATGTTCCCGTAATTTCTAACGAAATGTCTACATCATTCGAATCAAACTCCAGTAAGTTTACTAACAAATAATACATATGTAGCTCTTCAGAAGAATTAGGTGATTTCTGCTCGATATCGCTTTCTTCATATCTTTGTAAGATCGAAAACATTAATTAGATTCCACGTTAGTGTGAAAGTCTGAAACCTGAACAAAGACAAATGCCATTAGCTATCATGTATGACTTGCAAATTCAAGCAAATAATAACTGCGAACAATTGTATCAGAGAAACTATCAACGGAAACTGAAACTCACTTTACAAGTTAGAATCGCGTTGTGCCGTGTTATCTGTTTACCGATTTACCGACAACCTAGGCCAAGCGACCCCCGTGCTGCACATGTTCTGTCTGCCGCAGCCACAGCATTGTCCCAGCCACCTGTCGAGCTACGAATCTGGCAATTTTTAATATTTAAAAAATACTTACAGTGAGTCTTTATTTTATTGAGGCATCAGTCTTGTGACTGGTTTGGTGCGGGCCGCGACGAACTCCTCTTCTTCTCAGAGTAGCACTTGGGACCTACGTCCTGAATTATTTGCTTGATGTATTCCAATCTCAGTCTTCCTCTACAGTTTGTGCCCTCTACAGCTCGCTCTAGTACCATGGAAGTTAGTCCTTGGTCTCTTGACAGATGTCCTGTCATCCTGTCCCTTCTCCTTGTCATTGTTTTCCACGTATTCTTTTCCTCTCCGATTCTGTGCAGAACCTCCTCTTCCTCACCTTATCAGTCCACCTAATTTTCAACATTCGTCTGTAGCAACACATCTCACATACTTCGATTCTCTTCTGTTCCGGTTTTCCCACAGTCCATGTTTCACTACCATACAATCCTGTGCTCCAAACGTATATTCTCAGAAATTTCTTCCTCAAATTAAGCCCTATGTTTGATATTACTAGACATCTCTTGTCCGGGAATGCCTTTTTTGCCAGTGCCAGTCTGCTTTGGATATCCTTCTTGTTCCGTCCGTCATTGGTTATTTTGCTGCCTAGATAGTAGAATTCCATAACTTCATCTACTTCATGACCATCAATCCTGATTTTAAGTTTCTCGTTGTTCTCATTTCTGCCTTAGCAGTTAAAATTTCGGCGTCGCGTTTCTTTCGGTGTCTTCTACCCGTATAAAGAATTTCAGGACAGGTTTCGGCATGTCGGATTGGACAGTTCCCTTATAAGATACGTCATAGGGTCAGTATTGCCTTGCATGCTCCTGCGTTTCTCTGCAACACACACTGATCTTCCCCGAGGTCGGTTCAGCTACCTTTTCCATTCTTCTGTAAATAATTCGACTCAGTATTTTGGAGCCATGACTCATTCAACTTTTCGTTCGGTAATATTGACAACAGATATTGTATCTATCAACGTAGCCAAGAAAGACACACAAAGCCAGCAGAACCATCATCAGTCAATGAGAATAGAGTTATTGCATGTAAAACATGGTACGCGATATGCTTCATTCGTTCCACAGTAAACCGACAAATTTCAGTTCTATCTCTATTTCAGCTTGTTAATAACGACAGCTTTGTCAGGATGTATGCATGCAATCTGTGGAAGTACCGAAACATGGCTACTAGCAATAATAACGTGTGCTCTGTTCGTGACAAGAAAATGCTTTTCAGCGACGAGCTGCACAGCTCTAGGGCTGGTATGGATAATTACCACTCAGATAAAGATCCTGAATATGCCCTGAAGGCAAGTGCACTTCAAAAGTTGCTATTAATCAGGTGAATGTGAATAATATATTTAAGCAAGTAAAGGATGTCGTATCCTTTACCATAGTCTAAGTGAATTTACGTAACAGTGATTGCGTAAATGTCAAAGGCTATCCTTAACATCATTTAACTGCTGTAGTAACACGACAGTGAAATTAATTTTCTGTTGTGCTGAATCATAGATTAATTTATGAGGTAATTATGTTTTAGGGAGGTGGTTGCAAAGACCCGCAATTTTCAGTTTTTTTAATCTTGTGTTCAACGAAGAATAGATATTCCTGCGATTTAAAAACGAAGTCATAGGTTGCGTTGTTACCTATAAGCCATCCAAATTCCAACTCTGTCAGATTATTCACTACATTATCATGATCATAAGTTGTTGCGCTCATTGCTGAGGGTCGTGACCCCATGAACCAAGCGTCTCCATCCCGGACGGTTGCCAGGTTCTCCTAGTGCCTGCTGAAGAGGTAGACCGGAGATCTTCTTGATTTGATCTATCCAATCTGCTCGCTGCTCTTCCTCCAGGTCTCCTACCCTCGATCTTTCCTTGCAAGATTATTTTCTCTAGATTTCCTCCATCTCTTCTCGCAATATGGCCAAAGAACTGTAGCCGATTTTATCTCCCGAAGGTACAGACTTCCAACGACAGTCGGTGAAATTCAAACCAGTTTGTTTTCTTCGGGCAAATGGACAGACGTTCTCGCACACGAAATTTGGAGCGTGAGAAACTGGTAAGTTTAATCCAAGAAAGAGTGAGATTGTGGCATTCTGAGGATGAAAATATCATAATCAGGATATATTTAGGAATCTACGGACTGAAATCGCAGGTTTATTCGGAACATCAAATGGGAAAAAATCTTTATTGGAAATTTTAAGCGTACATTATAACCTCAAAAAACAATTTGTCCAAGTGAAAAGGGTGGTGTATCTTATGTGCATGTAGCTAATGTACTGTCCGCTTCCGGTAGCTGTGTGGTCAGCGCGACATAATGTCAGTCCTAAAGGCTCGGGTTCGATTCCCGGCTGGGTCGGAGATTTTCTTCGCTCAGGGACTGGGTGTTGTGTTGTCCTAATCATCATAATTTCATCCCCATCGACGCGCAAGTCGCTGAGGTGGCGTCAGATCGAAAGACTTGCACCAGGCGAACGGTCTACCCGATGGAAGGCCGCAGTCACACGACGTTTAGCTACTGTACTGGGTCATTTTTGTGGTAGGTTGTCATTAGTTGTCTATAAATTATTATTACTGCTTACCGCCGTTTTATATCAGCAGGATAGTGATTCTGTTAATATGAAGTGGTTTGCAAATGTGGTGTACGGTATGTATTTTCATTTTTAAGTGCTGTAGGTTATCAGAGTATCTTATGCCACACTTTATGTTTGTGTTTCAGTCATGTGCTAAATGACGGTCATTTAAGGTTACCTGACGTACGTCTGCACAACTTTAAAAAAATTCAGTGTTTATAAGTCGCTTTTCAAGGTCACCACGAATTATCTCGAGTATGTAACAGAACTTTTCTCCCATCATGTCATATATTCGTAAAACTTGTCTGGTTATCCCGATGACTGAAACAGAGTGTGTACCACCCGCCACGTCCTTTACGAGACAGGAAACTCATTCACGTACATGCGGCGTCTCTTTAACAGTAGAAGCAGCTATACAGCACTCATATCGGAGCACAGAGGTGTTGTCGTATCCACCCCACCCTACGACGTTAAAATCCAACCTACTTCATACATAAAACGAATTCTAACCTAATCTACCCTCCTCTGACGCTGCCAAAAACTGAAGAATGAGATCCGACGCAATATGACCACGCTATCGGCCGATGTTATCGGACGACCGCTGGCGACGCTGTCTGAGGTCTGTTGTCGGTGCCACTGTGAACGTATCCTAACAGCACGACATTGCTTGCAGCGCCTCTGCCGGGCTCGTGAACGTACTGCTTGCGCCGTAGACGACTGGAAAACCGTGACCTGGTCAGAAGAGTCCCTATTGGAGTTGGTAAGAGCTGACCGTAGCGTTAGAGTGTAGTGCAGACCCCACGAAGCCATAGACCCATGCTGTCAACAAGGTACTGTGCAAGCGGGTGGGACCGAGCGAGGTGGTGCAGTGGTTAGTACATTGAACTCGCATTGTGGAGGACGACGGTTCAATCCCGCGTCCGGCCATCCCTCATTTAAGTTTTCCGTGATTTCCCTAAATCGCTCCAGGCAAATGCCGGGATGGTTCCTTTGAAAGGGCACGGCCGCCTTCTTTCTCTGTCCTTCCCTAATCCGACGAGACCGATGACCTCGCTGTCTGGCCTCCTCCCTCAAAACAACCCAACGCAACCCAAGCTGGCGGTGACTCCATAACGGCCTAGGGTGTGTTTGCATGTGAATGGACTGTGTCCTCTGGTCAAACTGAACCGATCACGGACTGGGAATGGTTATGTTCGGCTACTTGGAGACCATTTGCAGGTATTCATGGACATATTCCCAAACAACGATAGCGTTTTTAAGGATGACAAGTCGCCATGTCATCGGGCGACAATTATTCGCCATTGGTTCGAAGAACATTCTGGACAATTCTAGCGGATGATTTGGTAGCTCAGGTTTCCCGACGCGCATTTCACCGAACATTTATGGGACACAACTGAGAGGTCAGTTCGTGCTCAAAATGTTGCACTGGCAACACTTTCGTAATTATGGACGACTATAGAGGCAGTATGGCTCAACATTTTTGTAGGAACTTCCAACGACTTGTTGAGTCTATACCACGTCAAATTACTGCTACGGCACTACACTAATGGCCATTAAAATTCCTACACCAAGAAGAATTGCAGATGATAAACGGGTAATCATTGGACAAATATATTATACTAGAAATGACATGTGATTACATTTTCACGCAATTTGGGTGCATAGATCCTGAGAAATCAGTGTCTAGAACAATCACCTCTGGCCGTAATAACGGCCTTGATACGCCTGGGCATTGAGTCAAACAGAGCCTGGATGGCGTGTACAGGTACAACTGCCCATGCAGCTTCAACACGATACCACAGTTCATCAAGAGTAGTGACTGGCGTATTGTGACGAGCTAGTTGCTCGGCCACCGTTGACCAGACGTTTTCAGTTGGTAAGAGATCTGGAGAATGTGCTGGCCAGGGCAGCAGTCGAACGTTTTCTGTATCCAGAAAGGCCCGTACAGGACCTACAACACGCGGTCGTGCATTATCCTGCTGAAATGTAGGGTCTCGCAGGGATCGAATGAAGGGTAGAGCCACGGGTCGTAACACATCTGAAATGTAACGTCCACTGTTCAAAGTGCCGTCAATGCGAACAAGAGGTGACCGAGACGTGTAACGAATGGCACCCCATACCATCAGGCCGGGTGATACGCCAGTATGGCGATGACGAATACACGCTTCCAATGTGCGTTCACCGCGATGCGACCATCATGATGCTGTAAACAGAGCCTGGATTCATCCGCATAAATGACGTTTTGCCATTCGTGCACCCAGGTTCGTCGCAGAGTACACCATCGCAGGCGCTCCTGCCAGTGATGCAGCGTCAAGGGTAAATGCAGCCATGGTCTCCGAGCCGATAGTCCATGCTGCTGCAAACGTCGTCGAACTGTTCGTGCAGATGGTTGTTGTCTTGCAAAGGTCCGCATCTGTTGACTCAGGGATCGAGACGTGGCTGCACGATCCGTTACAGCCATGCGGATAAGATGCCTGTCATCTCGACTGCTAGTGATACGACGCCGTTGGGATCCAGCACGGCGTTCCATATTACCCTCCTGAATCCACCGATTCCATATTCTGATAACAGTCATTGGATCTCGACCAACGCGAGCACCAATGTCGCGATACGATAAACCGGAACTGCGATAGGCTACAACCGGACCTTTATCAACGTCGGAAACGTGATGGTACCCGTTTCGCCTCCTTACACGAGTCATCACAACAACGTTTCACCAGGTAACGCCGGCCACTTGTTGTTTGTGTATAAGAAATCGGTTGGAAACTTTCCTCGTGTCAGCGGGTTGTAGGTGTTGCCACCGGCGCCAAGATTGTGTGAATGCTCTGAAAAGCTAATAATTTGCATATCACAGCGTCTTCTTCCTGTCGGTTAAATTTCGCGTCTGTAGCACGTAATCTTCGTAGACAGTAGTGTATATTAGGAGGTTTCCCATGAATTTTGCCACCCCAGTGTAATTGGAATATGAGGTTTTATTGAATCTTTACTCGTCCACTTTTCGAAACAACCAAGTTGTCTGTGTTTACAACCGAGGACTTCAATTGGGCATGTAGGACCAGATGCCAGAAGTGAGTGTCGGTCGTGTCTTGTTTTGAGTCTGTCGCTGCCCCAGGATTCTTCTTGTGGGCCGAAGCAAAGCGCCGGCCAGGGCGTGGCCTCCTTGGGCGGCGGTCCGCGGCGGGTGGAGAGGTCACGGCTGCGCCGGCATCGACCCGCGACCCGCACTCGGCCGCGTGGCCGTGGCTCCCGACCACCCCCACCTCACTCTCCCCTGGCCGCTGCTTCTGCCGCGGTTCTCCGGTCTCCATCCCTCCCTCCTCCCTCACTGTCTTATTGTCGCTGACCGCGACCCTCTCGGGACTACAAGTTGCAACAGAAACTGAACGTGGGGAGAGTGGCTCTAAGGCACCTTTCGGCGATGATCTATTAATAAAAGGAATTTTTATCACCTGAGGATGCGTCGTCTAGTGGTACGAAACTGGCCGTGACTTTTAATAAAATGTATTCTACACCGAATGCAGACCATTTCTTTCAAAATGTGCAAATTTGGCTGCGATTGCTCGCAGTTTAGAATAACATCCTGTAACAACAACGACTCTGTACTATTGTACATATAAGTAATTCTGTTCATCTGATTTTACGATAAACCTGTGTCACTGATGTTCTGATATCATTTCTTTTTGTTCCATGCCATTATGTTAAGGAAACTGTAAATAAGTTTCAATGTAAATATTAATGTTTATGTCAAATGTCAAGTAATATTGTAATAGAATTGAAGTGTAACAAATGATGAAACTGTTGTAAGATGTTTAAAATTGTAACTGTGCATCTGGTCCATACGTAGGCAATGTGTTAGGATTTGTAGAATGCAAAACCTCGGGTGAATACCCGGTATGTCAGGGACCGGTAAAAGGTGGATGGCAGGCGAGCGCGGGAAAACGCGCGCGGTCACTGCACGGCACAACGGGCACTGCACGGCACAACGTGCTTACAAGGGAACCTCCCCATCGCACCCCCCTCAGATTTGGTTATAAGTTGTCACAGTGGATAGGCCTTGAAAAACTAAGCACAGATCAATCGAGAAAACAGGAAGAAGTTGTGTGAAACTATGAAAAAAATAGGCAAAATATACGAACTGAGTAGTCCATGTGTAAGATATGCAACATCAAGGACAATGTGAGCTCATGAGCGCCGTGGTCCCGTGGTTAGCGTCAGCAGCTGCGGAACGAGAGGTTTTTGGTTCAAGTTTTCCCTTGAACGTAAAGTTTAATTTTTTATTTTCAAACAGTTATTATCTGTCCGTCCGTCCGCTATGTTCGCTGTATTCATATTGCCCACGGAATACAGCTCACGTATTTAATGCACCCTCGTCCAAAGTAGCGAACAGTCAACTGCCAGCCAGGGAGCCTCGTTAGCAGGAATACTCTCTCTCTCTTCCGTGCGCTGTAGTCGACTGACGTGTGATTCGATGTTTGTTTAGGTGTAGCGTCCCCATACTACGGCGCAGTTACCTCGCATCGCACGGACGGACGGACGGACGGACAGATAATAATTGTCTGAAAATAAAAAATTAAAATTTTCGCTCGAGGGAAGACTCGAATCCAGGACCTCTCGCTCCGCAGTTGCTCACGCTAACCACGGAACCACAGTGCTCCTGACCTCACATTCTCCTTGATATTCCATATGTTACGCATGGACTACTCAGTTTGTATATTTTGCTTATTTTCTTCATAGTTTCACACAACTTCTTCCTGTTTTCTCGATTGATCTGTGTTCAGTTTTTCAAGGCCTTTCCACTGTGCCAACTTATAACTAAATCTGAGGGGGATGCGATGGGGAGGTTCCCTTGTTAGTAGTAGTAGTTGCGAGTTTAGCACTGGTTTGAGCAATACCTTCTGGAGCGAGGAGGCTCTCCTGGAAGACCTAGCTTCACTGAGCCTCGGGTATGCCGTTCCAACGCCCACACAGCATGGCAAAATTCCATAGGCACTAAATGGAAAAGTATTGCGGCGCTAAGAAGAATTAAAGTGCCGATACATCAAGAGCCAAAGCTGTGGTTGTATGTGTGCTCTGTGCCTCGCCATCTTGCCACCTGCCAACCGCCGCATCGATACTAGCAGGTTGAAACTTTTAGTACTGTATTCGTATGGATCAGAGAGTGAACTGTGTTTACCAGAACTTTTCTGTCATTTAATTATCCTCACAACTAACTTACACAGGGTCCTTTCCAAACTTTGTGCAATCCGAGTGTCCCGAAGTGAAAATTAAAAATTGTGTTAAATAATAATTATTTGCAGAACTAGCTACATTAGAATGGTGTTTAAAGAAATGTTTTGTTAATGAACCAGTAAATGAATAGCGAAGGTCTAACGGAGTCGAAAGATAACTTTAGTATTGACATAGTAATGAAGTGTATTATTTCGAGACAGATTTAAAGGCATTTAAATGATCAGTAAATAAGATGAAAATAGTAGTAAATTATATACTGGAAATCTTGAATGAATAATAAATTCAGTAACCATTTTTTTTAAATACAGCGATCATAACTCTTTCAGGGTCCCCCCCTAATTCACTTGAATTTTGAAGTGTTCTAAATTGGTTTGACCAGCAAACGTTAAAGTCAATATAAAAGTCAAAATATATCAGTGTTTTATCTTTATCAAAATTGACATTTTGTGTGGCATAAAAGTACAATTTCTAGGGTAACCTATGCCCGATTTGAATCAGATCAATAGACAGTATAAAGTTTTGTAGTAAACATTATAGTGTAGTTTTATGTATACATGATTTTCCATATCAGTACAGATGTGAAACCATCAGTTCAATAGATTTTCTGGTTCTAAAATTCTACTATATTATGCAGTGTTACAACTTGTTGGTTTGCATGAACTTGTACAGGGGAGAAACTCAGTTAATGCCTAAGTAGGCTGGCGACCGTATTATTGTCACATTGGTAGCATCTTCTGGTTTGCTTTTGATCCATCCTGACGTGTGATTGCATTTCGAACTTACTTGACGTATCATTGTTATTACAGAGTGGATGTAAGTCTGATTTGCCACCATTCAAGTACACGCGGTCGATATCGATGCGAAAATCCTTTCTTATAGGGTGAATCCCGCTCATATACCATAGCACAGGCTTTAACGAGTACTGTGTCAGGGATTACAATCCCATGCAATGTCTCACGTCGCACATTACATAACGTAAGCTGAAAGACCGGATATTTCTGTCATTCTTCATAATTAATAACACGAATTTCTAAAGAAATATGGAAATTAATCGCTACGTAGAAACAAGAAGAATGGAAAAGAAAAATGAGGATCTGTTAGATCTGCATCTACATATATACTCTGCTAGCCACCAGGCGGTGTGTGGAGGAGGGCACTATTCGCGCCAAAGTCATATTTTCCTCCCTCTGTTCCACTCGCGGATCGCGCGAGGGATAAACGACTGTCTGAACGCCTCAGTGCAAGCTCTAATTTCCCTTATCTTTGAATGGTGATCATTACGCGATTTGAAAGTCGGTGGTAATAATACATGCTCTACTTCCTCGGCGGAGATCGGATGCTGGAATTTAGTGAGCAGCCCTTTCCGTTTAGCGCGTCCTCTATCTGCAAGTGTGTCCCACTTCAAACTTTCTATGAGATTTGTAACGCTCTCGCGATGGCTAAATGTACCAGTCATGAATCTTGCCATTCTTCTTTGGACCTTCTCAACCTCTTGAATCAGACCCAGCTGGTAAGGGTCCCACACAGGCGAACAATACTCCAAGACTGGACGAACTAACGTATTGTACGCTATTTCCTTTGTTGAAGGACTGCATCGCTTCAGGATTCCACCAGTAAACCACAATCTAGAGTTCATCTTACCTGTTATTTGTGTAATCCGATCGTTCCATTTGAGGTCATTTCGAATAGTCACACCCAGATACTTGACGGATGTTACCGCTTCCAAAGACTGGGCATTTATTTTGTATTCGTACATTAATGGGGATTTTCGCCTTGTTATCCGATCAGTTTGGCTTTAGGAAAGGTAAAGGCACCCTTGAGGCAGTTCTGACGCTGCGGTTGATATTGAAAGCAAGACTAAAGAAAAATCAAGATACGTTCACAGAATTTGCCTACCTGAGAAATGCGTTCGATAATGACAAATTGTGCAAGATGTTCAAAATTCTGAGAAAAACAGGGGTAAGCTATAGGGAAAGACGTGTAATGTACAATATATACAAGAACCAAGAGGAAGCAGTAAGAGTGGAACATGAAGTATGAACTGCTCGGATTAAAAAGGATGTAAGACTGGGATGCAGTCTTTCGCTCTTGTGTTCAATCTGTACATCGAAGAAGCAATGAAGGAAATAAAAGAAAGGTTCAGGAATGGAATCAAAATTCAAGGTGAAAGGATAATAATGATAAGATACGGTGGTAACATTGCTGTCCTCGGTGACAGTGAAGAAGACTGGCTCTGAGCACTATGGGACTTAACATCAATGGTCATCAGTCCCCTAGAACTTAGAACTACTTAAACCTAACTAACCTAAGGACATCACACACGTCCATGCCCGAGGCAGGAGTCGAACCTGCGACCGTAGCAGTCGCGCGGCTCCGGACTGAGCGCCTAGAACCGCTAGACCACCGCGGCCGGCAGTGAAGAAGAATTACAGTATTTGCTGAATGGAATGAACAATCTAATGAGAACAGAATATGGACTGAGAGTAAATCGAAGAAAGACGAAAGCAATGAGAACCAGCAGAAATGAGAACAGTGAGAAACTTAACATTAGGATTGGTGATCACAAAGCAGATGAAGTTAAGGAATTCTGCTACCAAGGTAGCGAAATAACCCATGACGCACGGAGCAAGGAGGACATAAGAAGCATGTTGACCCACATATTAATTTTTTCCACAGATTCCGGTAAGTTTTATTTGTTTCGTGGGTCAACATTTGTAAAACGCTAATTCCTCTCTCTCAAACCCCAACCTATGGGGAGAGAGGGAGAGTTTTAGTTTTAGAGAATCAAAATTTACGAAGTAAATAAGTATTTTTTATCTATCCGTAATCATTTTCCACGCAAAAGTGAGAACATGGATTTTCTTGAATTACAGCGCCAACTACCAAGAATCAAAACAAATGTTTAAGACAAAATGTACGTAGTTTTTTTATGTAGAATCTGATTCTGCAGTAAAGATGGGGGTTCCCATTTGAAATTTTAAAGCTGCTTCCCGCCTCACCCCTAGGGTGCTGCGTTAGCGGGCTAATTTTAGCACCAGCAGATGTCCTCCTCGAAAATAATCAACTTTGGATTCTACACATCTTTTCGAGTGAAGCTTATTTTTCGAGTTATTCTGGTTTGTCAACTTAAACATTGCGATTTCTGCCTTCTTCAGACGTGTGTTTAATACTTCGTTCCTGTAAAGGAATTTCGATGTTTGATGCACTGGAATGTGTTGTCAATTAACATGCCGTAATAATATTACATCGACATGTTTCTTAAAAAGTTTCATGTCATATTACACAGGGCTTGCACTGGAACGAGCGGATTAGCCCCACTGTACTCCATTATATATATTATTATTCACATTTGGGCCCCCCAGGATCACAAGATGTACAACGTAAGGCATTTTCAGAGTTTTCTTGTAGCTCTTATTTGTGCCAATATTACTTTCATCTACATAGTCTGAACGATTACTGTTTACAACGGAGCACAATAGGGGAAGCAATTTGATACGGGACGCCTGTGGTCTGTCAAGCCGGCGGACAGCCTAAAATGGGTCTCCAAAAACCGAGATTTTCAGTATTCTGTCGCTCTTTTACGCCTACATCTACATCTACGTGATTACTCTGCTATTCAAAATAAAGTGCCTGGCAGAGGGTTCAATGAACCACCTTAGTCATTCACAACCGTTTGAAGTTTATTTCTTTTTTCTCGCTAAAATCTTCCTTGAATATTGAACACGTCTTGTTCTTGTGATTAAAAAATTGTTACACTAACGTTCACGTAGATTTTACATCAAAAAAGTTTGTAAAATTAACGATCGAGTCTACGTTGTTTGTAAGGGTGTATTTCGTCCAATGCCTCAAAATGGTGGTATTCCTGGTTATTTCACTTGCACTATAAGAAACATACATGCTACATCAAACTAAAACTACAACGTCACTGTTATTTCCCTGCGCCCATAAAGCGCACTATTTCTGTATTCTTCTCGTCGTGGCAACTTGCATTTATGGGCTAACAGCGAGTTGTGTGGCTTATCATTAATGTCTGTAAACTTTTCGAAAACTGTTATAAATTTAGTTTAATAATTAATCACTGAAATGAAACGTCGGGTAGACCGGTAGCCTGGTGCAAGTCTTTTTATTTGATGCCACTTCGGCGACTTGCCTGTCGGTGAGGATGAGCACCCAGTTCCAGAGCGGAGAAAATCTCCGACACAGCCGGGAATCGAAGCCAGGCTCCGCACATGGAATTCTGCAGCGCTGGCCGCTCAGCTATGAAGGCGGACAATTAATCACTATTTAGACACTGTGCTTCATTCTCGTTCATGTCTTCTGGTACTGCCGTTACATATTCGGTAACGCCTCGAAAGTATTTCTATGTCGACTTAGTTATTAGACATTCTTTGAATAGATATTAAACATTAAAATAAAGCGAAGATGATCGGCACGAAACTCACGAAAACGTTGGGACAATACGACGCCACCACTCGACTGTTCACCCGAGAAGATTTCCCGCCGACAAAGCCAGCAATCAAAAATCTGCAGCAGTCTCGAAAAAGTGAAACGTCCCCTTAGAAAAATTTATGAATGATTGTGCTGATAAACCCGTTACGTCATTTGATTTTCAAACAGCTCAGCAAAACTGAACGTACTCAGACATTTCTCTCTTTACTTATTCTGATCGTCACTAAACTATGACTGTGCTTAAACCGAGACACAATATTTTTTAGCGCAACGCAATCTGACTTTCAATAATCCCTACAAGAGAATGGCCCTGACTAAATTAACCTATGCGTTTCACAAATCACTTACCTCACAAAAATCTTCGTTACTCGAACTACTGCAATACAGCGAGCGCCACTACTGCCAGCTAAATAAAAGATTTTAACTACTGAAGGCACTAACTACTGATAGGCATAGCTAGCAAAAGAAAGATTTTGATAGAGAACAAACAATGTGTTTACCTTAATAGTCTTCAAAAGTCATATTATATATATCAGTCCATGATATCCAATATTACAAATTTACTCTTTCTGATGGACACACGTCCAGATCGTCCGCTCTCAAAATTCCGCCATCTCTCTCCCCACTTCCACCACTGCTGGCGGCTCACCTCCAACTTCGCAACGCTACGCGCTGTTAACAGCCAACTGCCCAACAATACAATAGCGAATTCCAACAATGCCACCCAGCCACGGACTGCACACAGCACAGTCAGTGATTTTCATATAGAGCGCTACGTGGCGTTACCAATAAAAAAACCTAAACAGCCTACTTACAAAAGTTATATGATGTCTGTAGCCGGCCGTTGTGGCCGAGCGGTTCTAGGCGCTTCAGTCTGGAGCCGCACAACCGCTACGGTCGCAGGTTCGAATCCTGCCTTGGGCATGGATGTGTGTGATGTTCTTAGGTTAGTTAGGTTTAAGTAGTTCTAAGTTCTGGGGGACTGGTGACCTCAGAAGTTAAGTCCCATAGTGCTCAGAGCCATTTGAACCGTTTTTGATGTCTGTATGTCCATCTTTTCAGAGATGATTGCGGGTCTCGGCTGTTGGATACAGGATGTCAAATTAAATGTCTTTCAGCCGTCCAGTTTCGAAACTTATTTTATTTGGCTGTTTCGACGATTTACTACGCCATCTTCAGGCCCCTGATCGACGTGTAGCAAGATTTCACTTCGGTTATATTAAAAAAAAACATAAATCTACTAATACCAGTATTGCTGGCCCCCGTATTGATCAGAATCGAGGTGAAATCATCCTTCACGTTGGTTAGGGGCCTGAAGATGGCGTATTAAATCACCGAAACTGGTAGCCAAATTAAATAAGTTTGGAAAGTAGACGGCTGAAGGATGTTTAATTTGACATCCAGTTCTATAGTGTGGTCAGAAGCAGCCTGTAAAGATTGTGAGGGCATTGCAGATTGCGCTGAGAAATAAATCTTAAGAAAAAAATTGGGTACGTTGCACCGTTAGCAAGTTAATTAGCACTGAAGTTAGCAATCAGGCCATTGCGTGTGCAAATTCCAGCTGCCCGCCAGAGGCAGGTGTCGCCAAATGTGTTCTTCGTTTGGTTCCCTAAAACTGAAAAAGAGAACGAAATAAAAATTGCACGTGGTGATAAGTATTCACGAGGGTACGTCAAGTCTAATTTCCAAAAAATGCAAACTGTTATCCTTAAACACTACATGTCGGGTTCCCGAATATAATACTACCCACGAAAAAGATGTACCAGGGTTAACGAACACGTTGGATTTGAGTAAATAATGTCCGCGCTCACTACCCCTAGCACAACTGAAGACTGCTTCCTAGCCTCTCGTCTTATAAAGATGTAGCTGTCATCCCAATTGGTTTTTTCTCTGCTGCCCGCATGCTGTGATGCGCAGGCAGTAAAGAGTGTATAACGAAGTGGCAAATGAGAAAGAACTGAGTTCTGCTGGCCACCAAATTCCCAGATATGAACATTATTGAACATATCTGGGATGCCTTGCAACGTGCGGTTCAGAAGAGATCTCCACCCCCTCGTACTCTTGCGGATTAATGGACAGTCCTGCAGAATTGATGGTGTCAGTTCCCTCCAGCACTACTTTAGACATTAGTCGAGTCCCTGCTACGTTATGTCGCGGCAGTTCTGCGTGTTTGCGGAGGCCCTGCACGATGTAAGGCAGGTGTACCAATTTCTTTGGCTCTTCAGTGTAATAATTTGTGCACAGCACTGTCGTAGCCCTTACGTAGTGACTCCTGCCTCGTTCTGTCAATTAATTCTTTCATGTGTTTCGAAGCGTGTAATTAAGCAATTTCTCGACTATTGCAGGCACTATCTACAACTTGTAGAAGACATTTTCTTCAGATATTTAGCATTTGTTACGCATGTGTCTCACTTTTATCATCAGCGAAGTACTGGACAAAGGAGAACATGTGTGTGTAGTGGTTGGATTATGTGAGGAACTTGTAACCTCAACCGCATTAATGCTAATAATTGAGAAAAAGTAATTATTGATTGCCGGCCACTGTGGCCGAGCGGCTCTAGGCGTTTCAGTCTGGAACCGCGCTGCTACTACTGTCGCAAGTTCGAATCCTGCCTCGGGCATGGATGTGTGTGATGTCCTTAGGTTAGTTAGGTTTAAGTAGTTCTAAGTTCTAGGGGACTGATGGTCTCAGATGTTAAGTCCCATAGTGCTTAGTACCATTTGAACCAAGTGCTGCAATAAGATGCAGAGATTGGCACACTTGGCACATTGGAAGGCAAAATCGAAAGGGATCAACCGACGTTGTAGATTACTAGTTAGGTAATGCGTACTGGCTAGACGTATTAGATGTAACGGCTCTCTCGCTCTGTGTTGGCAGCCGTGACGGTGGACTGCAGTGTGGCAGTGCCGACTCACCGCTGCGAGGATCGACCTCCGCCCACGCCTGCTGCGGGCCGCCTTACGCAACGCACGCCAGGCCCTTTCACTGGCGTGGCGGGGAGCGTGGGCGGCGGCCGGTACCAGACACGGCGCTATAGACTGCAGGGTCGGCCCTCGGCAGTGCTGGCCCGGTGTTCGGGCAGAGTTACGTCACTCCCAACCAGGTCGGCGCTCGACTTCCACATGCGCTCACATATTAGAGCAGGCGGAAAATTTCACGGCCACGCTCAGAGGCCAGCGCATCATTATTTATCACGTAGGAGATACACTCCTGGAAATGGAAAAAAGAACACATTGACACCGGTGTGTCAGACCCACCATACTTGCTCCGGACACTGCGAGAGGGCTGTACAAGCAATGATCACACGCACGGCACAGCGGATACACCAGGAACCGCGGTGTTGGCCGTCGAATGGCGCTAGCTGCGCAGCATTTGTGCACCGCCGCCGTCAGTGTCAGCCAGTTTGCCGTGGCATACGGAGCTCCATCGCAGTCTTTAACACTGGTAGCATGCCGCGACAGCGTGGACGTGAACCGTATGTGCAGTTGACGGACTTTGAGCGAGGGCGTATAGTGGGCATGCGGGAGGCCGGGTGGACGTACCGCCGAATTGCTCAACACGTGGGGCGTGAGGTCTCCACAGTACATCGATGTTGTCGCCAGTGGTCGGCGGAAGGTGCACGTGCCCGTCGACCTGGGACCGGACCGCAGAGACGCACGGATGCACGCCAAGACCGTAGGATCCTACGCAGTGCCGTAGGGGACCGCACCGCCACTTCTCAGCAAATTAGGGACACTGTTGCTCCTGGGGTATCGACGAGGACCATTCGCAACCGTCTCCATGAAGCTGGGCTACGGTCCCGCACACCGTTAGGCCGTCTTCCGCTCACGCCCCAACATCGTGCAGCCCGCCTCCAGTGGTTTCGCGACAGGCGTGAATGGAGGGACGAATGGAGACGTGTCGTCTTCAGCGATGAGAGTCGCTTCTGCCTTGGTGCCAATGATGGTCGTATGCGTGTTTGGCGCCGTGCAGGTGAGCGCCACAATCAGGACTGCATACGACCGAGGCACACAGGGCCAACACCCGGCATCATGGTGTGGGGAGCGATCTCCTACACTGGCCGTACACCACTGGTGATCGTCGAGGGGACACTGAATAGTGCACGGTACATCCAAACCGTCATCGAACCCATCGTTCTACCATTCCTAGACCGGCAAGGGAACTTGCTGTTCCAACAGGACAATGCACGTCCGCATGTATCCCGTGCCACCCAACGTGCTCTACAAGGTGTAAGTCAACTACCCTGGCCAGCAAGATCTCCGGATCTGTCCCCCATTGAGCATGTTTGGGACTGGATGAAGCGTCGTCTCACGCGGTCTGCACGTCCAGCACGAACGCTGGTCCAACTGAGGCGCCAGGTGGAAATGGCATGGCAAGCCGTTCCACAGGACTACATCCAGCATCCTTACGATCGTCTCCATGGGATAATAGCAGCCTGCATTGCTGCGAAAGGTGGATATACACTGTACTAGTGCCGACATTGTGCATGCTCTGTTGCCTGTGTCTATGTGCCTGTGGTTCTGTCAGTGTGATCATGTGATGTATCTGACCCCAGGAATGTGTCAATAAAGTTTCCCCTTCCTGGGACAATGAATTCACGGTGTTCTTATTTCAATTTCCAGGAGTGTATTAGGCAGGGTGTCCACTTCAAAAAATCTTAACTTGGAAACTGTTAGAGACAGAGAATCGTGGTTTCTTGTAAAAAGTTTAGCCGCTCTCAAAGATAGTTTTCTTTTTCTTTTTTTTTTCTTTTAGAAAAAAGTGAAGATTTGACTTAGAGTATATCGAAGCGTCAAAAGGCTCAGTGCGTCATGCACGTACATCTACATCGATACTCTGCGCTCCACCTTACGGGGCGTGGCGGCAGGTGCTCCGTACCGCTACCAGACATTTCCTTTCCTGTTCCACTGGCGTATGCCTAACATACGATGACAAGCAGGTAGAAGAAGTGGACAGTGTTAAATTCTTGGGGATTGCAACTTGATAAGAAAATCAACTGGGGGGGGGGGGGGGGGGGGGAGCACACCACAGAACTGCTGAAGCGTCTTAATAAATCTCTATTTGCAATGCGAATTGTATCAGACATAGGGGACATAAAAATGAAAAAGCTGGCATACTGTGCTTACTTTCGTTCCATAATGTGATATGGCTTTATCTTTTCAGGTAATTCATCAAACCAAGCTAAAGTTTTCCGGGCACAAAAACATGCGGTAAGAGTTAAATGTGGTGTGAACTCAAGAACATCCTGCAGAAGCCTGTTTAGGGAACTAGGGATACTAACTACTGCTTCCCAATACATTTATTCCTTAATGAAATTTGCCATTAAAAATATATCACTTTTTCAAACCAACAGCTCAATTCATGGAATCAATACTAGAAATAAGACTAATTTTCACAAGGATTTAAAGTCACTTACTCTTGTATAAATAGGTGTGCATTATTCAGGAACACACATTTTCAATAATTTACCAGCAGCCATAAAAAGCTTAACAACCAATGAAATTCAGTTTAAGAGACTAAAGGATTTATTGGTGGCCAACTCCTTCTACTCCAGTGATGAATTTCTCAGTAGAACCAACTGATTCATTCATTTCATTGTTGCCCTTATGGACAGTGTTTGAACTCGAAAATCACATGATGACACAATTTTCACTTCTTTCCTTTCTTCCTCTTCTCTTCCCAAAATCTCTTCATCCTTTGGCTGTGCTCCTGTTTCCTTTGCTCTGTCCGTAATGTTCCTTTCTTCTTTCTCTCCTTTACAATAAATTTTGCACTCCTAACTTTGTTTCTGAAGTATTTCCTGTCTCCTATCATTTGCTTGTTGATCCCTATCTGCCTTAAGTCTTCGTCTATTTCATGATACCAATTTGTTTTCTTGCTTGAGCTGTTTACTACATCAAAAATTTTCTTTGTAAGTCGGTTGTTGTCCATTCTCTGTATGTGCCCATAGAAAGTTAATCTGCGTTTTCTGATGCGTCTGTTAGTCTGTCAGTGTGCTGGTACAGCTCTTTGGTAGGTCGCTTCATCCATACGCCATCTCTGTGAATTGGTCCAAATATTTTTCTGAGAATTTTGCGTTCTATTTTTTCTGTGTCTATGATGCCTGATGCTCCAATTGTGGTTGTTTCTGACGCGTACAATGCTTCTGGTAATACAACTGTTTTGTAGTGCCTAAGTTTGGCCTGCCTCGATATGCTTTTCTTATTATAATGTGACCATGTGAGTTTGTATGCCTTCTGGAGTTTCTTCGTTCGTTCCATGTTAGCCGCCTTGTTTGATCCTCCCATTTGTATGTACTCCCCTAAATACTTAAATTTTTCGACTCTTTCTACGGATCCATATACCGTATGCATGGTGTGTACATTGTTGGTCTGTCGTTCCATATATTGTGTCTTCTCGTAAGATACCTGCAGACCTGTTTTGGCAGCTATTTCGTGCAAGCATTCCAGTGCTTCCTTTGCCCCCTGTGTATTATTGCTGAGTATGGCTATATCATCTGCAAATGCCAGACATTTTATGATTGTTTTGGTTTCACGTGTTCTTCCCAGCTGTATTCCTTTAACTTGTTCCTCCCACTGCTTGATAATTTTGTCTAACACCATGTTGAACAGGATTGGTGAGAGCCCGTCTCCTTGTCGGACACCTGTGTGTATGTGGAAGGGTTCCGAAATTTCTCCCATGAACTTAATCTTGGAGGTAGTGTCCGTAAGCGTCTGTTGTATAAGTGCCCTGGTTTTTCTGTCGATACCATATTCTTCCAGTACGTCAAAGAGTGTCTGTCTGTCTATGGAATCATATGCTTAAAAAAAGCATATATATATATATATATATATATATATATATATATATATATATATACATAGCTTAGCTTCGTACGAACGATGCTTCCTAAAACCATGCTCATTCGTGGACATACGCTTCTCGGTCTCAAGAAAATTTATTACATTCGAACTGAGAATATTTTCAAAGATTCTGCAACAAACTGATGTCTGTAATTTTGCGGGTTCTTTCTGTTGCCCTTCTTATACACAAGAGTCACCTTCGCCTTTTTTCCAGTCGCTTGGAACTTTGCGCTGGGCTAGAGATTCACGATAAATGCAAGCTAAGTAAGGGGCCAGTGGCGTAGAGTACACTTTGAGAAACAAAACTGGTACTCCATCCGAACCTGGTGACATACTTGTTTCCAACTACTTCAGTTTTTTTCTCTACGCCAGGGATGCTTCTTATTATCTCTTTCACACGGGAGTCTGTTCGACGGTCAAACTACAGTATGCTTGTACGATTCTCCTGCGTGCTCGATTTTTTGAACGTGAAATTTAAATCTTCGCATTTCGTTTATCTATTTTTAACTGCCACACCAGACTGGTCAACGAGTGACTGGATGGTTTGCAGAATCCAAATCGCTGGCCGAAGTGGCCGAGCGGCTCTAGGCGCTACAGTTTGGAACCGCCCGACCGCTACGGTCGCAGGTTCGAATCCTGCCTCGGGTATGGATGTGTGTGATGTCCTTAGGTTAGTTAGGTTCAAGTAGTTCTAAGTTCTAGGGGACTTATGACCAAAGAAGTTGAGTCCCATAGTGCTCAGAGCCATCTGAACCATTTTTTTAAAATCCAAATCTGTGGCAGCGGTACTGCGCAGTTGTTGTTGTTGTTGTGGTCTTCAGTCCATAGACTGGTTTGATGCAGCTCTCCATGCTACTCTATCCTTCTGAATCTGCTTAGCGTATTCATCTCTTGGTCTCTCTCTATGATTTTTACCCTCCACGCTTCCCTCCAATACAAAATTGGTGAACCGCTGATGCCTCAGAACATGTCCTACCAAACCGGTCCCTTCTTCTAGTCAAGTTGTGCCACAAATTAATCTTCTCCACAATTCTATTCAGGACCTCCTCATTTGTTACGTGATCTACTCACCTAATATTCAGTATTCTTCTGTAGTATCACATTTAGAAAGCTTGTCTTCTCTTCTTGTCCAAAGTATTTATCGTCGATGTTTCACTTCCATACAAATACTTTCAGAAAAGTTTTCCTGATTCTTAAATCTAAACTCGATGTTTACAAATTTCTCTTCTTAAGAAACGCTTTTCTTGCCATTGCCAGTCTACATTTTATATCCTCTCTGCTTCGACTATCATGAATTATTTTGCTCCCAAGATAGCAGAACTCATTAACTACTTTGTCTCATTTCCTAATCTAATTCCCTCAGATTCGCCGGATTTAATTAGACTACATTCCATTATCCACGTTTTGCTTTTGTTAATGTTCATCTTATATCTTCCATTCTAGACGCTGTCCATTCCGTTTAACTGATCTTCCAGATCCTTTGCTGTCTCTGACAAACGTAAAATGTCGTCGGCAAACGTCAGTGGTTTTGTTTCTTCTCCATGGATTTTAATTCCTACTCCAAATTTTTCATTTGCTGCTTGCTCAATATACAGAGTGAATAACATCTGGGATAGGCTATAACCCTGTCTCACACCCTTCTCAACCATTGCTTCCCTTTCGTGCCCCTCGACTCTTATAACTGCCATCTGGTTTGCGTATAAGTTGTAAATAGCCTTTCGCTTCCTACATTTGACCCCTGCCACCTTCAGAATTTGAAATTATTCCAGTTGGCATTGTCAAAAGCTTTCTCTAAGTCTACAAATGCTAGAAACGTAGGTTTGCCTTTCCTTAATCTATCTTCTAAGATAAGTCGTCGGGTCAGTATTATCGATGCCAATATGGGAAGACACCACCAATAAAAACAAGCAAAATGATTTCTTTCAAGAACTTTGAAACATATATGCAGCATGAAGGGCCTTCCTCGTAGTGGGCGTCTCCCTGTGTCTCAGGCACTTGTTGACAGAGAGCAAGCTGCATTCCAACGCAGGCCCGATACGTCCTTTCGTCGTGTAGCTCGCAAATTGCAGAAAGCAAGATCACCTCTTGCTTGCTGCAGTTATGCCTCTGAATTGACAGCGTGTGCTCCAGTCGAGACATCGGCGGTTGTCGACGATGTTACCCTGCTGCATTTCCGTATATTAATTGAACATTGTATAAGCCAGGAGAAACTATGGTCCGACATAAGTCAACCTTCACCTGTAGTAATGGAATTTCGGTCAAGAATATATATCGATTAAGAGTACAATTTTTTTTTAGTTTTTCTGTGACATGAAGAGCAGACGTATGCTGTCGTTCCTGTATTATGTTTTAGATAAAAATGCGATGGTCGTTCAATAAGTATTGCCCCACTTTTTTTTCTCTCAGGCACACATTTACTGTAAAGAGTCAGAATTTGGCGACAATATACATCAACATGTCCTATTTTTCTATGTAGTTTCGATCACGTTCTATGGCCGTACCCCAACGTTGTGGAAGAGCATGTATTTACTGCTGGTGAAAGCTCCTGTCCTGTAGGCGTAACCATGTTTTTACTGCTTGACTGACACTCTCGTCATCTCCAAAGTGCGTTCTCCGTAGAGAATCTCTAAGCGGCCCAAAGAGATGGAACTCCGAGGGTGCCAGGTCTGGGCTATAGGGTGGATGAGGCAGAGATGTCCAACTCAATTTGGCGATGTTCCCGGGTTCTGAGACTTGTGGTTGGGTTGTGGATTATCGTGTTGGAGCAAGATTTCTGCTGGATTCTTGTCCGATCAAACACGTCGGAAACGGTTCTTGACTTTATTCGGAGTCTTCACGTGTGCCTCTGAATTGCTGGTTGACCCTCTGGGCATCGAATCCACGAGAATGACGCCATAAAAATCACAGAAAGCTTTTATCATGAGTTTTCCGGCAGAGGAACTTGTCTTGAATTTCTTTTTGTGTAGTGAATGAGGATGATGCCAATCCATGGACTGCCTTTTTGTTTCCGGCGCAAAATGATGAATGCAGCTTTCGTCCCCTGTAACGACGCGTGACAGAAAGGCCTCTCCGTCTGTCTCAAAACGCTCCCACAATTCAGATGAAATGGCCTTTCCTTGAATCTTGTGGTCCGCTGTGAGAATTTGTGGAACCCATCGTGAGCACCTCATTGAATACCTGAGAGTCTCGATCATTGCAGACGCACTTCCAATGCTGACTGACAACTGTAGAGCCAATTATCACGTTGTGATGCCCAGGTCGGCACGAATAAAGGCACCCGCACGATTCAGCATGTCTGGAGCAGTGGCTGTGACAGGACGTCCCGAGCGTAGTTGGTCATGCAGCTCCGTTTCTGCATTTCCTGAGGCTGTAACTTTATTTACCCATCGCCCAACTCTACTCTTATCGCCATACACTGCTCACGAATGTTCGCCACGGTTCCTTAACAGCACGCTGCTTGGAACGTGAGTCGTACGTAGACGCCATTTTGACGGTGTACTGTGGCTCGACCATCTACCAGGACTTAACCGGCGCACAGAACAAACATCAAATGCGAGGCACCAACAAGGACGTTCGTCTACGTGTATTGATGGTTTAAAAAAAAAAAAATGTGGGCATTACTTGTTGTATGACCTTCACAGTCGGGTAGTTGTTGAAAGACTAAGTTACTGGTGTGTAGAAAGCAAACTAACGACAGTAGCACACAAAACACTTTAAGTGTATCTAATACCAACATTAGTGTACCCGTGGTCTAGGGGTAGCGTCTTCGATTCATAATCAAAACGTCTTCGGTCCCGGGTTCGATCCCCACCACTGCTTAAATTTTGACAAACAATCAGCATTGGCGGCCGAAGACTTCCGGCATAAGAAGTCAGCCTCATTCTGCCAACGGCCTTGTCAAAGATGGCGGAGGAGCGGATAGATGTCCAGGGCACTCTCTTGTCCTAGAGGTGGGAAATTGCCCCTAAAGGCGGAAGAATCAGCAATGATCAACGACATGAGGATGCAGAAGGCAATGGAAACCACTGCATTAAAGACACGTAACGTATATCCACAGGACATGTGGCCTGTAATTGAAGAAGTGTCATGATGATCTCTCCATTGGCAAAAGATTCCAGAATAGTCCCCCATTCGGATCTCCGGGAGGGGACTGCCAAGGGGGAGGTTACCATGAGAAAAAGATTGAATAATCAACGAGAGGATAACGTTCTACGAGTCGGGGCGTGGAATGTCAGAAGCTTGAACGCGGTAGGGAAACTAGAAAATCTGAAAAGGGAAATGCAAAGGCTCAATCTAGATATAGTAGGGGTCAGTGAAGTGAAATGGAAGGAAGACAAGGATTTCTGGTCAGATGAGTATCGGGTAATATCAACAGCAGCAGAAAATGGTATAACAGGTGTAGGATTCGTTATGAATAGGAAGGTAGGGCAGAGGGTGTGTTACTGTGAACAGTTCAGTGACCGGGTTGTTCTAATCAGAAACGACAGCAGACCAACACCGACAACGATAGTTCAGGTCAGTCCGCCTTTAGCCGCGGAGCAGCTCGGACTTGTTTACGTCCCGTCTGCGAACGTTCGCGGAAGAAGCGGTGTTTACACCGTCGTCACTCGCGTGTGTTACTGTTTGAATCGAACGCAATGACACACAGTTTCCGAAAAACCACGATGCAGTTCACGTTCTGTAACGAGTATGCAAGACCGAAGGCATTCGAAATCGAACGTTTCTTGAGGGACGAAGTCCAACTTAATTACACGGAGGTTATTGGAATTCATTTATCGATCGTGAGCAGCACTTGTTGTGTCTAGACAAGACAGCCTAGACACAATGAGAGGAAGCCGAAAGGCACGCGCTAAGCTAAAGCAGGATGGCGTGAAGTCTGAAACGGGATACATAATGAATGCTATAAAGAAAAGTACGTAGCTTCTGGAATACTTAACTTTAATCCATCCTTTTGGTACATCTGGAGATTGTGGCGATACAAGTGAGACTCTTTAGATACATGCAATGTTACTAATGGCGCCTTGCTAGGTCGTAGCCATTGACTTAGCTGAAGGCTATTCTAACTATCTGCTCTGCAAATAAGCGAGGCTTCGTCAGTGTGCATCGCTAGCTACGTCGTCCGTACAACTGGGGCGAGTGCTAGTCCGTATCTCGAGACCTGCCTTGTGGTGGCGCTCGGTCTGCGATCTCACAGTGGCGACACGCGGGTCCGACATGTACTACTGGACCGCGGCCGATTTAAAGCTGCCACCTAGCAAGTGTGGTGTCTGGCGGTGACACCACAGCACTCTTTACGTAAAGATGATTGACGACGCAGCATGCGATAGGATCATTGAAGCCGCCAAACGAGGATTCCAGTTCCGACACTCCGATGGTCATATTGGCGAAGTATTAGTCGCTCATTCGGGCCTGGGCGTGCGTACGATTCGAGTCTTCGAGCTGCCTTTCGAGGTACCAGAACCCTTGGTCACTGAATCGCTCCAGCCATATGGCAGAGTTATCAGTCATACAGCCGAACGTTGGGCAAGTTTTAGCACGTATCCAGTGTTCAATGGTGTCCGACAGGTGCGAATTGCGCTTACGAAACATGTGCCATCGTACATCAACATCGGCGGCTGTCGAGCTATTGTCATCTATGATGGACAGCCCCGGACATGCTCCGGGTGTGGTGGTGAAGGACATATTCGATCTGCGTGTATGCAGAGGAGACTCGTGCAACTCCCCAGCGGAGACTTCCAAAATCCGACTACACCAACGTCACTGCTGATGACTTACGTGGCGGCGCTTCGCGGGGAGGTGACGCCGAGGTCGGAGCGCACTATCGAACCGACGCCGCAGTTGATTGAGGCGCCTTCGGACCCCACTGAAGAAGGAATGGCTCCCACCAACCTCCAATCCCAGACATTACAGGTGGTGCAGAAAGAGGATGACAGCATCACAACGGGCATGGAAGCTGAAGTGGAACGGCCCCAGGGCGTTGTGGCGGCGGCGAGAGCGCAGGTGATGCAAGATTCGCCAACACCAGAGGCCGAGGTTAGGGCCCGCAAACAACGCTCGCCAAAGCGCCGCAAGAAGCGCCGACTAAACTCTGCGGAGACGCTCCCTTCTCTTCTTGGGAGCCCAGATGAGTCTAACACTATGGAACTGTCTGATTTGGAACCACAAGCTTCGGATGTCGCAGACCATATGAATTCGGACAGTGCAAAGATGTCATGTCGCTCAAGAAGACGCATCCGCTCAGGGGCCTGCTACCCCTTCTGCGGTGGAGTCTAATGCTGCGAAAGAACAACAGATGTCACACATCAATGCCGCACAGGAAAATTTGGAGCACCCCAATAATATCAGCTAGTATGAGCAGGACGACGAAATCACCGATGCGGACCATACTACTGGTGGGGACTCGCATCCGTCCGCATCTCAAGAAACCTAATGCCGCAGGGACACGTCCGTCGGGCGACCCTCTGCGGATGTGCAAAGGGACTATCGATACGGTGAAACTTTGTCATTTTAACATCGTGTGGAGACGACAGCTACTCGACCCCAGGCATATAGAATAGGGACAGTAAATGTAAATACCATTAGATCGCCCGTGAAACAGCAGTTGTTTAGGGACATGATATACGCGTCGGATGTGGATATACTGATGGTGCAGGAAATTTACATTCCTGAGTTCCAGGAAGTCCATGGATACATCTCCTACATCTCACCGCACTCGAACAACGACAGTGGAACGGCGATATTGGTCCGGGACGGTATTCCGGTTCGCGACCTGGCTTATCTACCTTCGGCACGAGGACTGGCGATAACTGTTAATGGAATTCGCATTCTCTATGTTTATGCCCCTTCCGGCACAGACAACAGACGGGCGCGTGCGAGATATTATTCGGAAGAGATTGTGCCCTTATTTACCGGCAGATTCGATCATTTCATTATAGGTGGTGACTTCAATTGTGTTTTAGCGCAAAAAGACCAGACTCCACATTACAATACCTGTCGTGAATTGCATGTGCTATGCCGGGATCTGGAGTTAAGCGACACCTGGGACATGATTCATGGGAACCGTGACGGATATACTTTTTATACCAGTCACTCGGCGAGCAGACTCGATCGAATATATGTTTCGGTTGACCTCCAGGATAAGGTGGTCGACGCGGAACGATGGCCTGCGGCATTTACTGATCATCTGGCTTACATTTGTACCATATCACTCCCTAGACAAAGTGTGTGGAGAAGCCGCGGGACATGGAAGCTCAATTCGTCACTTTTGGCGGACCCCGAATGTCGTCAGTGAGTCGAGGAGGTATGGGCCACATGTCAACGCCGTCTACCAACATATACCTCCGTGCTTCAATGGTGGCTCGAGTGTACTAAGCCGGCAATAAGAAGAGCTCTCATACAGTATGGTCGGGATAAGACGAGATGGCAAAAAGACACTCTTGATTATTACTACACCATGCTTCGTGAGCTGTCGTTCCAGGTGCCGTCTGCAGAACATCATGCGGAAGTTCATCGTGTCAAGGCACAAATCCTATCGATCACGCAACGACGACTGGGTGGCATCCCAATACGGGCAAGATGTCTCGACACCATCACTGGGGAACGTACCTCGATGCACCATGTGTCGCGGGAACATAAACGTTACCGCCGGGCATTGGTAACAGTGCTCCACGGTTTAGATGGCCGTCAACTGACAACACAACAGGACATTGCAAACGAATTTTTAGAGCATTTCCGCCACCTCTATGCCGGTACACCGACGGACCGTCTGGTGGGGGAAGAGATACTGCAACATCTGCAAACGACACTGACAGAGACGGATAAGGCAGCGCTTATGGAGCCACTCACAGAAGACGATATAAAGCTGGCACTCACAAAAGGAGCGGCCCATAAATCACCAGGGCCAGATGGGATTACGCTAGAGTTTTATCGAGAATTCGTGGACATGATGATGCCACAGTTGGTGTCGATGTACAATGAGGCGATGCGTCCGGACATGCGCCTACCGTCGGATTTTGTGACGGGTTTTCTTCTTCCCATCTCGAAGATGGCGGGGAGTCGCAGTGTTAATCAATATCGGCCTCTCACTATGCTAAACACCGACTATAAAATCTTTGCACGACTACTAGCGTCTCGTCTCAAGCTGGCGATATCCAGGACAATATCCCCTGATCAGGCTTACCTCGGGGTGCGAAGCAACATCTCCTCGGCGTTAAGGGAATACCGTGACGTTATCGCCCTTGCGGAAACGTGTAAAATGCGAGCAGCGATGATATCTGTGGACTTCGATCGTGCGTTCGACAGGATAAACCATGACTTCTTGGTGTCAGTCATGAGCCGAATGGCGATTCCTCCTGTTTTCATCTCCATCGTTATGAGGCTAATACGAGGGGCTACATCGAAGGTGATTGTAAACGGTCGGGAAGCGGGCTCGATTCCTGTTAACAGCTCAGTCCGTCAAGGGTGCCCATTCTCCATGATGCTGTTTGCGATAGCGCTTGAGCCGCTGATGTGTGTTATGAGGCGCTCACTTACTGGGATAGCGCTTAATGAGAACTCTTTCGTTTGTCGCGCATATGCGGACGACCTGATCCCTCTTGTCAGATCAGGACCTGAAGTGCGTCAGGCTGTTGAACATCTAGACTCTTACGGGACGGCGGCAGGCAGTGTCGTTAACATGACGAAATCCAAAATCATGCACATTGGACGGGGTCTGGAAGACGTACCGGGACCGTTTCAGACGGTGGAATCGCTGAGATGTCTGGGGATTACATATACCCGTTCACTACGGCGGTCAGCGGCGGCGAGTTCTCGGCGGCTTCTGCAGAATGTTCGTCTGACGATACGCAACAACTCACTGAGAGCCTTTGACATGATCCAACGTGTGGCATACACCAACGTTCACATAGCGTCACGACTGCCCCATTTAGCGCAGATCCTACCAATACCGAAGGGTATCGCCGACCGCCTCATGGCTGCCTTTGGTTACTATGTTAGTACTGGGATGTTATTTAAGATCAAATATGATACGTTAACGCTACAGTTCCGGAACAGTGGCCTCAACCTCACAAACGTGCGAAACAAAGCTCTGGCGCTTTACATGCGAGCGATGATACGAAATTGGCAACAAAGAAAGCATACCATAAAGTCAGCTCTGATAGAAGTACTTGTTCCGCCTTCGTACAAACCCCCTATTGCGGTGGGCAATATTTCGCCTTCTCTTGCACACATTGCCTCGTTTCTTGTTGATTACAGTTATGTTCGTCTGAAAGTACCTTCGACGAGAATACCCACGACTCGGGAGATCAATAGATGATTGATGGATCACCATGGCTGCAACATAATGGAATTCAAATAAGCGTCGAGAACGTGGAACCACATTTGGTGTGCAGTGCATACTACACTGCTGTCAACAGCAGCGAGATCGATGTGGTATATTCTTATAAGCCGTAAACTTGTGACCAGGAGTCGATTACATACAATTCACATGGTCGATTCTCCTCTTTGCACAAACTGTGGACTGTTAGCCACGGAAGAACATGGTTTAGTGTGTGGCGCAGCGAGGGACGTCTGGATGCTGACACGTCGAATACTGGCCTTCCTTCGGCGCACTAACTACACAGAAATCACATCGGATGTACTTTTTCTACCGGACAAGACCTTTTTTCCGAAACAAAATACGTATGCGGTCAATTGGATCGCTGGACATGCGACGAAATATTTGTATTCGTACGATATTAAGTCCGTGATGGATTATTGGATGTATTTACAAGAACAACACGAGCTCATACGGAGCCATACGAAATACAGGACTTACTTTTCCAATTTTTTAGGAAGTGTTTTTCACAATCCGCCCGACAGCTGGGGTGTCCCAGAACTGGGAAGACTCCTGCAGCAGAACGACTAGAGACAGTACTGCGCGGTTCAATTATATTGGCCTATAGCACACTGAGAAGAAAACTGGCCCCTACCTGTTGGCGCCAGTTATGACTGCATTATGTTAACGTGAAAAAAAACCACACACACACACACACAACGATGGTAAACACCGAAAGCGCCTCAGATAATGGTCCTTCGAATGGTCGACGCAGAAGAAATAAATACCGCCCACACTGGCAGAAATTGTCAAGATTATATGGCTTTCTGCCAGGTTTATGATGCGACACTGCGTGCTGCAGGGATTGTGATGCAGATGATAACTTCATTTTGACTCCCGCCCCTGACTAGGATTGTCATTTACTTTATTCCTGTTTAAAAAAAAAAAAAAAAAAAAAAAAAAAAAAAAAAAAAAAAAAAAAAGAGGGCGGCCTTTGCGTTGATTTATGGTTTCCAAATCGTTTTTGCTGTAAAAAAAAAAAGTATACATGCCGACGTCGCAAGCTGAAGATGAACAGATAGAGAAAGTGTATGAGGATATTGAAAGGGTAATGCAGTATGTAAAGGGGGACGAAAATCTAATAGTCATGGGCGACTGGAATGCAGTTGTAGGGGAAGGAGTAGAAGAAAAGGTTACAGGAGAATATGGGCTTGGGACATGGAATGAAAGAGGAGAAAGACTAATTGAGTTCTGTAACAAGTTTCAGCTAGTAATAGCGAATACCCTGTTCAAGAATCACAAGAGGAGGAGGTATACTTGGAAAAGGCCGGGAGATACGGGAAGATTTCAATTAGATTACATCATCGTCAGACAGAGACTCCGAAATCAGATACTGGATTGTAAGGCGTACCCAGGAGCAGATATAGACTCAGATCACAATATAGTAGTGATGAAGAGTAGGCTGAAGTTCAAGACATTAGTCAGGAAGAATCAATACGCAAAGAAGTGGGATACGGAAGTACTAAGGAATGACGAGATACGTTTGAAGTTCTCTAACGCTATAGATACAGCAATAAGGAATAGCGCAGTAGGCAGTACAGTTGAAGAGGAATGGCCATCTCTAAAAAGGGCCATCACAGAAGTTGGGAAGGAAAACATAGGCACAAAGAAGGTAGCTGCGAAGAAACCATGGGTAACAGAAGAAATACTTCAGTTGATTGATGAAAGGAGGAAGTACAAACATGTTCCGGGAAAATCAGGAATACAGAAATACAAGTCGCTGAGGAATGAAATAAATAGGAAGTGCAGGGAAGCTAAGACGAAATGGCTGCAGGAAAAATGTGAAGACATCGAAAAAAATATGATTGTCGGAAGGACAGACTCAGCATACAGGAAAGTCAAAACAAAATTTGATGACATTAAGAGCAACGATGGTAACATTAAGATTGCAACGGGAATTCCACTGTTAAATGCAGAGGAGAGAGCAGATAGGTGGAAAGAATACATTGAAAGCCTCTATGAGGGTGAAGATTTGTCTGATGTGATAGAAGAAGAAACAGGAGTCGATTTAGAGGAGACAGGGGATCCAGTATTAGAATCGGAATTTAAATGAGCTTTGGAGGACTTACGGTCAAATAAGGCAGAAGGGATAGATAACATTCCATCAGAATTTCTAAAATCATTTGGGGAAGTGGCAAAAAAACGACTATTCACGTTGGTGTTTAGAATACATGAGTCTGGCGATATACCATCTGACTTTCGGAAAAGCATCATACACACAATTCCGAAGACGGCAAGAGCTGACAAGTGCGAGAATTATCGCACAATCAGCTAAACAGCTCATGCATCGAAGCTGCTTAAGAGAATAATATACAGAAGAATGGAAAAGAAAATTGAGAATGCGCTAGGTGACAATCAGTTTGGCTTTAGGAAAAGTAAAGGGACGAGAGAGGCAATTCTGACGTTACGGCTAATAATGGAAGCAAGACTAAAGAAAAATCAAGAAACTTGCATAGGATTTGTCGACCTGGAAAAAGCGTTCGACAATATAAAATGGTGCAAGCCGTTCGAGATTCTGAAAAAAGTAGGGGTAGGCTATAGGGAGAGACGCGTCATATACAATATGTACAACAACCAAGAGGGAATAATAAGAGTGGACGATCAAGAACGAAGTGCTCGTATTAAGAAGGCTGTAGCCTTTCGCCCCTACTCTTCAATCTGTACATCGAGGAAGCAATGATGGAAATAAAAGAAAGGTTCAGGAGTGGAATTAACATACTAGGTGAAAGGATATCAATGATACGATTCGCTGATGACATTGCTATCCTGAGTGAAAGTGAAGAAGAATTAAATGCTCTGCTGAACGGAATGAACAGTCTAATGAGTACACAGTATGGTTTGAGAGTAAATCGGAGAAAGACGAAGGTAATGAGAAGTAGTAGAAATGAGAACAGCGAGAAACTTAACATCAGGATTGATGGTCACGAAGTCAATGAAGTTAAGGAATTCTGCTACCTAGGTAGTAAAATAACCAATGACGGACGGAGCAAGGAGGACATCAAAAGCAGACTCGCTATGGCAAAAAAGGCATTTCTGGCCAAGAGAAGTCTAGTAATATCAAATACCGGCCTTAATTTGAGAAATAAATTTCTGAGGATGTACGTCTGGAGTACAGCATTGTATGGCAGTGAAACATGGACTGTGGGAAAACCGGAACAGAAGAGAATCGAAGCATTTGAGATGTGGTGCTATAGACGAATGTTGAAAATTAGGTGGACTGATAAGATACGGAATGAGGAGGTTCTATGCAGAATCGGAGAGGAAAGGAATATGTGGAAAACACTGATAAGGAGAAGGGACAGGATGATAGGACATCTGCTAAGACATGAGGGAATGACTTCCATGGTACTAGAGGGAGCTGTAGAGGGCAAAAACTGTAGAGGAAGACAGAGATTGGAATACGTCAAGCAAATAATTGAGGACGTAGGTTGCAAGTGCTACTCTGAGATGAAGAGGTTAGCACAGGAAAGGAATTCGTGGCAGGCTGCATCAAACCAGTCAGTAGAATGATGACAAAAAAAAAAACGAACATTACGAAAAACTAGAAAATCCACAATCATAATTAATGACCAGCCTGTGATTGAAAAAGAGGTATATTCGTACCTCGGAATTTTTTCGTCCAAAAAACCTATTTTTAAAACTGCATTTTTGGATCCATAAAAGTGTTTAGAAGCCAACCCTGAAACGGTTTTTCCGAACACGGAACGGAAATGTTTTTTATTCGCGGTTGAACAAAGAAAATACACCTTTTTCACGCAGCAGTTTTTTTCTTTCGGAGGACGAGTTATTGTACCGGTGCTTTGGAGGAAACACAAAATTCAATTGAAAGTTTGAACGCGTTTGGAAGTTAGCCCCCAAGCAATTGCATTCTGGTGCGAAGACTGTGGAGACTGCGACATTCCTGGCAGTGAGCAGCTTCAACAAAGGGTATTCAGCAATTCTGAAGACCATGACAACGATGGACGTCACCCTGGGACTCTATTCGACGCAGTTCGCTAAGGATTCGGGCGACCACCGGATTCAAGCGGCCAGAAACCACTTGTCACCGACGGTACATGGCCCAGATCGAGCAGAACTCCCTGTATGAGGAAGAGGAAGGATTAGTTCATGGACCCGGAATAGCAGATTGAACGTAAGTTGCATTATGTTGCATTTATATGTAGTCAAAACTTCAAACGCGTTTTTCTCGAAGTAAGTTTTTCTTTATCGCGCGGTGTAGTAACTTCAAATCTGCTGAACCGATTGGCAAGATTCTTTGTTTTCGACGAAGCTAACAAAACTGTCTAGGAGTTGTACCACTTTTATTAAGATCCTTCAACTATAAATATTTTTACTGGGCCGACGAAGTCGAAAAATCGATGAAAAAAACAGTATTTTTTTCAAATGGCCGCCATTTTGTTTCCTATGGTCTAAATAACTCATGCGAGGTACAACTCCTAAAGAATATTATATACTCCTCTGAAGTCAACTCAATTTTGATTTCAGGCCTGTGACATACTGTGCGTGGAGGTCTACATCGAAACTTTGTTTCGTTCCGACGGCACTTCCGCCTTTGCTCTTCGACATTACCGGTCGAAAAACTTCCAGTTTGTAGAGGAAATATAAATAATCACTTTGAGCAAATTTGACTTTTATATCTATAACACATCCCGAGAAAAAAATTCTCAATGAATCTGCTATTTCGGGCCAAAGATCGACGAAGAGCAAAACTTTCATGCACGTGTAGAAATCGTCTACCTGAGAGGCACTAAAACGCTAATGAAAGTAGTAACAACTGACCAAAGAGGTTTTCAGCTGCTACTAACTGCAACGAGAGCGTACCACAACGCAATTTTAATCGCTGCGAGCCGAGCATTTCGGCGCATATAGCCAGAAAGGTAAGCACAGAGAATTGCAATCCTGCGCTTGACAGCGAGCTGTTCGGAATGTGTTTCGGTAAAGTCAAGGCAAATAAGAAAATATAGGAACGTGTAAAGTTTATGGAATTACACAATAAACCTTAATGTCTGCGTTGTAGGCTTTCGGTTCGATGTTGTTGAGGTCTTCAGTCCAGAGACTGGTTTGATGCAACTCTCCATGCTACTCCATCCTGTGCAAGCTTCTTCATCTCCCAGTACCTACTGCAATCTACATCCTTCTGAATCTGTTTAGTATATTCATCTCTTTGTCTCCCTCTGCGATTTTTACCCTCCACGCTGCCCTCCAATACTAAATTGGTGATCCCTTGATGCCTCAGAATATGCCCTACCAACCGGTCCCTTCTTCTTGTCAAGTTGTGCCACAAACTCCTCTTCTCCCCTATCCTATTCAATACCTCCTCATTAGTTACGTGATCTACCCATCTAATCTTCAGCATTCTTCTGTAGCACCACATTTCGAAAGCTTTTATTCTCTTCCAGTTCAAACTATTTATCGTCCATGTTTCACTTCCATACATGGCTACACTCCATACAAATACTTTCAGGAACGACTTCCTCACACTTAAATCTATACTCGATGTTAACGAATCCCTCTTCTTCAGAAACGCTTTCCTTGTCATTGCCAGTCTACATTTTATATCCTCTACAGTTCAACCATCATCAGATATTTTGCTTTCCAGATACCATAACTCATTCACTACTTTAAGCATCTCATTTCCTACACTAATTTCCCCGCCAGCACCTGATTTAATTCGACTACATTCCATTATCCTTGTTTTGCTTTTGTTGATTTTCATCTTATGTCCTGGTTTCAAGACACTGTCCATTCCATTCAACTGATCTTCCGGGTCCTTTGCTGTCTCTGACAAAAGTACAATGTCGTCGGCAAACCTAAATATTTTTATTTCCTCTCCATGCGTTTTAATACCTACTCCGAATTTTTCTTTTGTTTCCTTTACTGCTTGCTCAATATACAGATTTAATAACATCGGGGATAGGCTGCAACCCTGTCTCACTCCCTTCCCAACCACTGCTTCCCTTTCATGCCCCTCGACTCTTATAACTGCCATCTGGTTTCTGTACAAATTGTAAATAGCCTTTCGCTCCTTGTATTTTACTCCTGCCACCCTTAGAATTTGAAAGAGAGTATTCCAGTCAACAAAAAATGGCTCTGAGCACTATGGGACTCAACTGCTGAGCTCATTAGTCCCCTAGAACTTAGAACTACTTAAACCTAACTAACCTACGGACATCACAAACATCCATGCCCGAGGCAGGATTCGAACCTGCGACCGTAGCGGTCTTGCGGTTCCAGACTGCAGCGCCTTTAACCGCACAGCCACTTCGGCCGGCTCCAGTCAACATTGTGAAAAGTTTTCTCTAGGTCTACAAATGCTAGAAACGTAGGTTTGCCTATCCTTAATCTATTTTCTAAGGTAAGTGGTAGGTTCAGTATTGCCTCACGTGTTCCAATATTTCTACGGAATCCAAACTGATCTTCGCCGAGGTCGGTTTCTACCAGTTTTTCCATTCGTCTGTAAAGAATGCGTGTTAGTATTTTGCAGCCGTAGCTTATTAAACTGATAGTTCGGTAATTTTCACATCTGTAAACATCTGCTTTCTTTGGGATTGGAATTATTATATTCTTCTTGAAGTTTGATGGTATTTCGCCTGTCTCGTACATCTTGCTCACCAGATAGTAGAGGTTTGACAGGGTTGGCTCTCCCAAGGCTGTCACTAGTTCTAATAGAATGTTGTCTACTCCTGGGGCCTTGTTTCGACTTAGGTCTTTCAGTGCTCCGTCAAACTCTTCACGCAGAATCATATCTCCCATTTCATCTTCATCTACATCCTCTTCCATTTCCATAATACTGCTGTCAAGTACATCGCCCTTGTATAGACTCTCTATATACTCCTTCCACCTTCTGCTTTCCGTTCTTTGCTTGGAACTAGGTTTCCATCTGAGCACTTGATATTCATGGAAGTGGTTCTCTTTTCTCCAAAGGTCTCTTTAATTTTCCTGTAGGCAATATCTATCTTACCACTAGTGATATGCGCCTCTACATCCTTAAATTTGTCCTCTAGCCATCCCTGCTTAGCCATTTTGCACTTCCTGTCGATCTCATTTTTGAAACGTTTGTATTCCTTTTTGCCTGCTTCATTTACTGCAATTTTGTATTTTCTCCTTGCATCAGTGAAATTAAATATATCTTCTGTTACCCAAGGATTTCTATTAGCTCTCGTCATTTTACCTACTTGATCCTCTGCTACCTTCTCTATTTCATCTCAAAGCTACCCATTCTTCTTCTACTTTATTTACTGTAAAATGCTATTTTTCACGGTAGTAGTCTTGAAATTTGCCCTAGTGGGATCCGCACTGCAGGTTCAGTCTCAGGCTCTATCGATCCTAAATGCGGCCCTTGTCAGAAGCTAATTGATTAGGCACTGAGTGATTGATCTCCTCAGGGCGCCGTCACGTTGCACACAGTGGTTGCAGCAGTGCTTGCGCTGCAGTTTGCGGCGGAAAGTGGAAAGTGCGCCGTGCGACCGCACCGAACTGCTTGTCCGGCAGTCGCCACCAAATCGAGTCACGACCACGACCACGACCACGACCGCAGCTGCAGCTGCGCACCTCGCCGCCGTTAACGACAGCTGCGGCTCCGAAACTGCCGCTGCGACCCACTTCTGCTCAGTCCCGGCTGCCTCGTTCACACTGTGGGCAGTCATAAATGTATAACATCCTAATTCAAGCAACATAGAACAGGAGATGGGTTTTTCCCCACACATTCTAAATACGAGTTTATTGTCTCAAACACTGTTCGTTTCTAGCGAGAACACAATGTTTGGTGCGTATCCTATTTAGGAGAAAACTGTCGGTAGTGACTAATATAAGGTTCTAATAAAATCGTCTTACATCATTGTACGTCAAAAAGACAGATTTTGGCCCACGCTGCTCTTATAAGCGTTACGTCAATCTGTTTCAGTCATCAAAACAAAATGTCCAGACACTCTGTGACCAAAAGGGGTACTGAAACAGAAGACGACTGACTAAAGGCCGAAATACTAAATGTCTTGTTCCAAAGCTGTTTCACAGAGGAAGACTGCATTGTTGTTCCTTCTCTAGATTGTCGCACAGATGACAAAATGGTAGATGTCGGAATAGACGACAGAGGGATAGAAAAACAATTAAAATCGCTAAAAAGAGGAAAGGCAGCTGTACCTGATGGCATACCAGTTCGATTTTACACAGAGTACGCGAAGGAAATTGCCCCCCTTCTTGCAGCGGTGTACCGTAGGTCTCTAGAAGAGCGTAGTGTTCCAAAGGATTGGAAAAGGGCACAGGTCATCCCCGTTTTCAAGAAGGGACGTCGAACAGATGTGCAGAACTATAGATCTATATCTCTAACGTCGATCAGTTGTAGAATTTTGGAACACGTATTGTGTTCGAGTATAATGACTTTTCTGGAGACAAGAAATCTACTCTGTAGGAATCAGCATGGGTTTCGAAAAAGACGGTCGTGTGAAAGCCAGCTCGCGCTATTCGTCCACGAGAATCAGATGGCCATAGACACTGGTTCACAGGTAGATGCCGTGTTTCTTTACTTCCGGAAGGCGTTCGATACAGTTCCCCACAGTCGTTTAATGAACGAAGTAAGAGCATATGGACTATCAGACCAATTGTGTGATTGGATTGAAGAGTTCCTAAATAACAGAATGCACCATGTCATTCTCAATGGAGAGAAGTCTTACGAAGTAAGAGTGATTTCAGGCGTGCCGCAGGGGAGTGTCGTAGGACCGTTGCTATTCACCATATACATAAATGACCTTGTGGATAACATCGGAAGTTCACTGAGGCTCTTTGCGGATGATGCTGTAGTATATCGAGAGGTTGTAACAATGGAAAATTGTACTGAAATGCAGGAGGATCTGCAACGAATTGACGCATGGTGCAGGTACTGGCAATTGGATCTCAATGTAGACAAGTGTAATGTGCTGCGAATACATATAAAGAAAGATCCTTTATCATTAACTACAATATAGCAGATCAGCAACTGGAAGCAGTTAATTCCATATATTATCTGGAAGTACGCAGTAGAAGTGATTTAAAATGGAATGATCATATAAAGTTGATCGTCGGTAACGCAGATGCCAGACTGAGATTGATTGGAAGAATCCTAAGGAAATGCAATCCGAAAACAAAGGAAGTAGGTTACAGTACACTTGTTCGCCCGCTGCTTGAATATTGCTCGCCAGTGTGGGATCCGTACCAGATAGGATTGATAGAAGAGATAGAGAAGATCCAACGGAGAGCAGCCCGCTTCGTTACAGGATCATTTAGTAATCGCGAAAGCGTTACGGAGATGATAGATAAACTCCAGTGGAAGACTCTGCAGGAGAAACACTCTGTAGCTCGGTACGGGCTTTTGTTGAAGTTTCGAGAACATACCTTCACCGAGGAGTCAAGCAGTATATTGCTCCCTCCTACGTGTATCTCGCGAAGAGACCTCGAGGATAAAATCAGATTAGAGCCCACACAGAGGCATACCGACAATCTTTCTTTCCACGAACAATACGAGACTGGAATAGAAGGAAGAACCGATAGAGGTACTCAAGGTACCATCCGCCACACACCGTGAGGTGGCTTGCGGAGTATGGATGTAGATGTAGATCAACAGGAAGTGGAAAACCTGCCAGCGGTGATAAAAGAAGAGACATTCCAATACGAAATCCAACTTTCATAAGTCCAATATAAACAAGAGTACTCTTACCGTCACTAAATGACGCTAACGTACAAAAATTGTCTCAAAGTGCCATTCATTCAGTCAAAATTAAGATCAAAAATTCCCAAAATTTATTCATTGTAATCTACGTGAATACAACCTACAACTAACAAATCTCATAACTACCGAGAATCTTCTCATGTTCTGAAACTTTTTAAATTACCATTTCTTCGGGAAAGTGATAATTTATATAAATATAATTGGTTACTTACCATAAACTGTTGTTCATTAACTTCCGAATTTCGACCAATAGAAAACGCACACCTTCGACATTGTTCAGTAAACTTGCTTGTTTTAAAAATAAATCCCTGAAAAATTAAAGCAATGTAGAAATACTTTCTCGGTTAACTGGTTAATTTAACCAAGACTGTATTTTTCTGTAGTAGCATTTGTCACAAAAATTAAGGGAGAACTACATGAAGGTCATAACAAACATATTTCCATTTATCTAATTTTACTTCACATCTGTAATTTCGCAGACAAACCTTCTGTGAACTTGCGAGCAGCTTTTGTTGTGATGCCGGCCCGAGTGGCCGCGCGGTTCTAGGCGCTTCAGTCTGGAACCGCGCGACCACTACGGTCGCAGGTTCGAATCCTGCCTCGGGTATGGATGTGTGTGATGTTCTTAGGTTACTTTGGTTTAAGTAGTTCTAAGTTCTAGGGAACTGATGACCTCAGAAGTTAAGTTCCATAGTGCTCAGAGCCATTTGAACCATTTGTTGTGATAATCTGTGCGCACTGGTCAATATCTGTTGGATGTCCACTCCCGGCTGAGCTGCGCGGAGTTTGTCATAACGATGCTCTTTAGGGCGAGAGATGGCTCGCACCATAATAATGTAATGCGGCCGCTAATCGAATAATCGAAGCATGACTTGTATTTCTGAAGGAGAAACGAAAGTTATGGGGAACTCTATTCCAGTTTTGTCTGTATTGTGGTGTGGCACTAAAGAAGAAGGGTCGTTGCTCTGACATACATGAAGAGAATGGATGGCGATTAGGATCTGGGTTTGGCCGAAAATAAGCAGGTGCGGCGGAAAATAAGCTTATCTTTGCTGCAAATACATAGCTCGGCGTGTCATACTGGTGCAAGGTGCTCACGTATGTACTGAGCCATTGTGAATAGTGTTGTGGGACACGCAGTTTCGATTAGTGTGGGCCAAAACCTCTTTCCCCATGTGGTGTGGCTCTGAGCACTAACGGACTCAACTGCTGTGGCCATAAGTCCCCTAGAACTGAGAACTACTAACCTAACCAACCTAAGGACATCACTCACATCCATGCCCGAGGCAGGATTCGAACCTGCGACCGTAGCGGTCGTGCGGTTCCAGACTGTAGCGCCTTTAACCGCTCGGCCACTCCGGCCGGCCCCCACGTGGCGTACTTGATTCGTAACTGCATTGTATAAAATTTGTTTTCCATTCACCAAATGATTCGTTGCATTTTCGTAGGTTTCATGAATGTTCTGTGACCGAACTCTTTGTCTTGCCGTGGTTTAGCCGCCGCCTGCTTCTCGTAATACTGTGTTATTTTACATGAAATGACTGTATATTTGGCCGGCCGGTGTGGCCGAGCGGTTCTAGGCGCTACAGTCTGGAGCCGCGCGACTGCTACGGTCGCAGGATCGAATCCTGCCTCGGGGCCGGCCGGAGTGGCCGAGCGGTTAAAGGTGCTAACAGTCTGGAACCGCACGACCGCTACGGTCGCAAGTTCGAATCCTGCCTCGGGCATGGATGTGTGTGATGTCCTTAGGTTAGTTAGGTTTAAGTAGTTCTAAGTTATAGGGGACTTATGACCACAGCAGTTGAGTCCCATAGTGCTCAGAGCCATTTGAACCATATGAACCTGCCTCGGGCATGGATGTGTGTGATGTCATGGATGTGTGCGATGTCCTTTGGTTAGTTAGGGTTAAGTAGTACTAAGTTCTAGGGGACTGATCACCTCAGAAGTTAAGTCCCATAGTGCTCAGAACCATTTGAACCATTTTGACTGTATTTTTGTGTCTCAGTTATAATCAAGTGGTGTGAGATATTCCTATATTTATTCAAGCAGCTCCGATCATTAATCTTAGAATATATATATATACGTGACGGTTCTTTTCAAGAATCCTTGTGGCCAAGGTCTCATGAATTCTTCGGTAACAGTTGTGCTATTGTAACCATTTGCCTTCAGCTTGGTTACTTGCTCAGTAAGAATTAATTTGCATGTGAAGCATACATTCAGTCAGCATGAGATTACCTGCACAATATTTAATGTTGAATAACAACTACACTATTTTTGTTCAGTAGAACTCAAACAGTGTACTTGTTATTCAACCATATGGAATTGTTCTACCAAGAAGTAATGGAAGAATCCATAAATAAGACTCAAGAATATTGTTAGTAATATTCTTACAGGTTTCAGAACGTAAGTTTTCGACGAGATGTTCACGCAGCTCGTGTATATTACGTTCCAGTCTATATTCTTCGAAGATTTGATTTGAACCCGTAGAATCAGTTACTGAAAGCCAAACAGTAGGTTTGCTTATGGAATAATTTTCCTGCCACCAGTCACGATTTTTTTTTTTTTTTATTTGTATTTCGCATGACGATGCATCTTCCACCATCAATGATTTGTCGTATATCTAGTCTTCCACCTGTGATTCTTACCTTCCATCATTTCTTCAGTTACAGTTTTCTGCAACTACGCATGTAATAAGCGCCTGACTATTACAACTTTTCGTTTCATTAAGTTCCTTGTTAGGCACTTTCTCTTGCTGAATCGCTGCAGGTCGTTTTCATTCCTTACTCGCTCAGTCCAGTTGATTTTCAGCAGTATCCTGTAAAATCAAATTTCAAAGTTTTCAAGTAACGCAGGCGGAATTAGATTAGGAAAGTAGACACTGAGCATAAACTGTGCAACCATAAGTTAGTAGAAGCTTCTGATATGTGGTGTTAGAGAAAACATCCGATAAAAAAATAAAAAAAATAGCAAGGACTTACTTTTTTTGACATTTCATTTACGTAGCAAGTAGCAGCTGTTACTGAAATATTTCAGATCACTGATTAGGTTTTTCTAAATTCCGCTGATAACATTCGAGCAATTAAACATTTTCTCACGTTGTTCAATTTGATATACAATTTGTCCATTTCCAGCTATTATGAAATACGAAAATTTCAACAAAAATCCAGTGCGTTCTTTACTCCCAAATCACTAAGTTTTTGTTAATTATCCTCATTACTTTCAAGCAATTAAATATCTGTTTTTGCATACTCAGACTTCACGCTGGTCAGTTTGATAGCCCGTGATTCATTTCCCACTCTTCATTTGGCTATGAAAATTCGGACAAAAAAAATCACTGTGTAATTTTTAGAGAGTCTTATTTTCGTTCCGCTCAAACATTTCACTAAGAATTAGAAGGGTAGATTCCATAATTAATGAATACATATAAAACTGAATTGCAAGAAAGAGAGATTTATGGTACAACGTCACTAACATCATGGACAGGTCGATAAGACACATCCAGAAACATTAAGGAATATTTAATTTAATATTGGAGGAACGTATGCTGTTGGGAGAGGCCAGTACAGCACACAGAGTAAAACGGATAAATCATGAAGAAACGTGAACGACACACTGACGTTGAGTTCTACATGCAAACAGTCTTCGGACAAAAGATAAAAAAGAACTTTCCACGTTTCATGCCCTTCCAGAGCTGTGCTCTAAACATGATTTTTCAGGGATCATCTGATCAGTGGATAACACATTACTTTGGACTCTCATAAACATACAGACAGCAGTATATGAGGAAGGAGGTGGTTTTAGAATGTGAGAAGACAGAAGAGAAAATGAAAAGGAAAGATGTGAAAGAAACTCTGAAGAGAACAAAAGTAACTATGCTCTTAGTCGAGGAAACAGTAGAACGGAAATCTTGAAATACGGAGGTAAAAGTAGAGTAGAACATTTTTGTGACGTTTGGGGGACACATTCAGAGAGAGATAGAAATCTATAACCACTAACATCAATAATACTGAGTATAAGAAGTCTTGTCCAAACTATAGGGGAATTAGTGTAACACTTTGAGTAGAAAACTATTCTCTATCATCCTTAAGGAAAACATTGAACAGAATATGACAAATTCATCAGAGGAACAATGTGGTTTTAGGGCTGACAGATCAGTCTGGTAAACATCCACTATCTCAGATTAGCAGCAGAAAAGAACAAAGCTAGAAAAAGAGAAATGTACATGACTTTTGTGGATTTGAAGAAAGGTGTATGATGGCATCCCTAGATCTGATATTGATAGGAAGGAATGGTTTGACTGGTTGGTTGATTTGGGGGAGGAGTTCAAACAGCGAGGTCATCGGTCCCATCGGATTGGGGAAGGATGGGAAGGAAGACGGCCATGCCCTTTGAAAGGAACCCTCCCAGCATTTGCCTGAACCGATTTAGGTAAATCGTGTAAAACCGAAATCAGGATGGCCGGACGCGGGTTTGAACCGTCGTCCTTCCGAATGCGAGTCCAGTGTGCTAACCATTGCGTCACCTCGCTCGGTCTGTGAAAGAATGCATTCATTACTATGGCAGATGGCTAAATAATTTTAGAAAGCAGCAGACAAGATATGTAACACTTGCTAGATAAATTGCAGAAGAAATACGCATAAGGAGGTTTGAAAGTAAATTTCTAAAAGACAGAGTGAATGTGTATTGAGAAACAGGGAATGGGTACATTTCTCGAAGAAGAAAAAATTATAAAATGTGATGATTTTAAATGTTTATATTCTGTTGTACACTACTGGCCATTAAAATTGCTACACCAACAAGAAATGCAGATGATAAACATGTATTCATTGGACAAATAAATTATACTAGAACTGACATGTGATTATATTTTCACGCAATTTGGGTGCATAGATCCTGAGAAATCAGTACCCAGAACAACCACCTCTGGTCGTAATAACGGCCTTGATACGCCTGGGCATTGAGCCAAACAGAGCTTGGATGACCTGTACAGGTACAGCTGCCCATGCAGCTTCAACACGATACCACAGTTCACCAAGAGTAGTGACGCGTATTGTGACGAGCCAGTTGCTCGTCCACCATTGACCAGACGTTTTCAATTGGTGAGAGATCTGGAGAATGTGCTGGCCAGGACAGCAGTCGAACAATTTCTGTATCCAGAATGGCCCGTACAGGACCTGCAACATGCGGTCGTGCATTATGCTGCTGAAACATAGGGTTTCGCAGGGAACGTCCAGTGTTCAAAGTGCTGTCAATGCGAACAAGAGGTGACCGAGACGTGTAACCAATGGCACCCCATACCATCACGCCGGGTGATACGCCAGTATGGCGATGACGAATACACGCTTCCAATTTGCGTTCACCGCGATGTCGCCAAACAAGGATGCGACCATCACGATGCTGTAAATAGAACCTGGATTCATCCAAAAAATGATCTTTTGCCATTCGTGCATCCAGGTTCGTCGCTGAGTACACCATCGCAGGCGCTCCTGTCTGTGATGCAGCATCAAGGGTAACCGCAGCCACGGTCTCCGAGCTGATAGTCCATGTTGCTGCAAATGTCGTCGAACTGTTCGTGCAGATGTTTGTTGTCTTGTAAACGTCCCCATCTGTTGACTCAGCGATCGAGACGTGGGTGCACGATCCGTTACAGCCACGCGGATAAGTTTCCTGTCATCTCGACTGCTAGTGATACGAGGCCGTTGGGATCCAGCACGGCGTTCCGTATTACCCTCCTGAATCCACCGATTCCATATTCTGCTAACAATCATTGGATCTCGACCAACGCGAGCACCAATGTCGCGATACGATAAACCGGAACTGCGATAGCCTACAGTCGGACTTTTATCAAAATCGGAAACGAGATGGTACGCATTTGTCCTTCTTACACGAGGCATCACAACAACGTTTCACCAGGCAACGCCGGTCAACTGCTGTCTGTGTATGAGAAATCGGTTGGAAACTTTCCTCATGTCAGCACGTTGTAAGTGTCGCCACCGGCTCCAACCATGTGTGAATGCTCTGAAAAGCTAATCATTTGCGTATCACAGCATCATCTTCCTGTCGGTTAAATTTCGAGTCTGTAGCACGTCATCTTCGTGGTGTAGCAATTTTAGTGGCCAGTAGTGTACATAAACCTAACTAACCTAAGGACATCACACACATCCTTGCCCGAGGCAGGATTCGAATCTGCGATCGTAGCAGCAGCGCGGTTGCGGACTAAGCGCCTAGAAACGCTCTCTGTCACGGCGGCCGGCGCTCGCGTTTTTCTTATACATGACCGGGGTAAACATTTCAGACAGACCGCCGCTCAGAATCGACACTAAATGCATAAAGGACGTCAATAAAACCACCCCTTCACTTGGGCTGTTGATTCCCACATATTTCGCACTAGAAAACGACAGTTCGCATTGCGATGGGCTTTTGCGTTTTACTAAGGCGCTCCTGAGTGTCGTATCACTATGTGATCATGGCACAGAAGGGAGTGAAACAGCAGGTCTGAAAAAGCATAAATATCCTTTGCTGCTTCGGATCACGTTTAAATTTCGTCGAGTGCTTTTGAATGGTCCCTAGTGGCTGCAGCCTGTATACCAGAACAATGACTTTCCGGTCCTACGATGCCCTTAGAGTAGGGGTAAATCGCATGGATGGTGTTCGAAGTGTCGAGTGTTGTCAAAACGTCGTACTGTTGCTCCTGAAGTCATTTCGTGTCGAAGATGACCGGCGATGTGTCTGAAATGTTTTCCTCGGCCACCCTAAGCAAACTGCGTTATTTCAACGCTGGGTGTCGCCGTTTTGACCTCTATCTCAGAGGCGTCGAAAGAAGGTGTGAAATGTGGGCAAGAGGAGGTGTGACGCGCTTCCAACCGTATGACACGTATACGATGGCGTTGGGAAGAATTATGGTGAAATCAGGGACCAATGTGACGTTATTAACCAACCTTAAACTTCACAGGAACTTGTAAGCTGTGCCCTTATCTTTCGCATGTTTCCATTCCATGTAAACACAGCCCACACCATTGTGGAACCATCTCTAGCTTGCACAGTGCCTTATTGACAACTTGTGTCCATTGTTTCGTGGGGTCTACGCCACACACGAACCTCACCATCAGCTCATACCAACTGAAACTGGGACACATCGGACAAGGCTACGGTTTTCCAGTCGTCAATAATGTAATCGATATGGTCAGGAGACCAGGAGACGCGCTGCAGGCTTTGTCGTTCTATTAGCAAAAGCACTCGCGTCGGTCGTCTACTGCTGTAGGTTTCGCAAGATAGATTTCGCCACAGTGTCCTAAGGGATAGGTTCGTTGTACGTCCCTCATTGTTTTCTGCCCTTATTTCAGGCAGTGTTGCTTGGTTGTTAGCACTGACAACTGTACACAAACTCCACTGTTCTCTGTCGTTAAATGAAGACTGCGTTATCCGTGGCGATAGATAATGCCTGAAATTTGATATTATCGGCACACTCTTGCGACTGCAGGTCTTGGAATCATGAATTCTACATGTACATTTACATCTAAGCCACCTGACGGTGTGTGGCGGAGGGTACCTTGAGTACCTCTATCGGTTCTCCCTTCTATTCCAGTCTCGTATTGTTCGTGGAAAGAAAGATTGTCAGTATGTCTTTGTGTGGGCTCTAATCTCTCTGGTTTTATCCCCATGATCTCTTCGCGATATATGTGTAGGAGGGAGCAATATACTGCTTGACTCCTCGGTGAAGGCGTGTTCTCGAAACTTCAACAAAAGCCCGTACCGAGCTACTGAGCGTCTCTCTTGCAGAGTCTTCCACTGGAGTTTATCTATGATGTCCGTAATGCTTTCGCGATTACTAAATGATCCTGTAACGAAGCGCTCTGCTCTCCTTTGGATCTTCTCTGTCTCTTCTATCAACCCTATCTGGTACGGATCCCACACTGGTGAGCAGTATTCAAGCAGTTGGCGAACAAGTTTACTGTAACCTACTTCCTTTGTTTTCGGATTGCATTACCTTAGGATTCTCCCAATGAATCTCAGTCTGGCGTCTTCCGTACTTGCGATTAATTTCATATGGTCATTCGATTTTAAATCACTCCCTAATGCCTACGCCCAGATAATTTATGGAATTAACTGCTTCCAGTTGCTGACCTGCTATATTGTAGCTAAATCATAAAGGATCTTTTCTTTCTACGTATTCGCAGCACATTACACTTCTCTACATTGAGATTCAATTGCCAATTCTAGAACGATTTGCGGAACGTCTCATACTTCCCATGCGTTTAGCTCCAACTACCATTCCGCTTTCAGAGTCCGTTAATTATCGTCGTGCGACCATAATCGCGTCATAAACCTCTTCACATGAATCATATGAGTAAAATGTCAGCTCCGCCACTGCACTGCCGTTTCATACTTCGTGTACACGATACTACCGCCGTCTGTATATGTCCATATCGCTATCCTATGACTTCTGTTACCTCAGTACACGTCCGCTTGAGCTTGCTTACAGTAATCAAGTCTTGGCCTTCCTCTACAGTGAATCTATTCTGGTAGAAGAGAAATGATTTATTAGTCTGCCCAAGAGTGGCCACTTCGTTTTCGAACAATCACAGGTATTTCCCAGTAGCTTTGGTACAGCGTCAATACTAAGCTTCTATGTCGGTATACGCTGCAATATCTCCAAGAATATTCTTGCACCAGTCAGACAGGCGGAATATTCAATATCTAGGAATTGTAGTACAACTAAGAGTTTAATACGTCAGGCTATGGTGGTCATTTTCTCGAACACTATGGTGCTCCGAATAGCTGACAAAACACGCTTATATTTCCAAACGTGTTGTAATTCAGAAGACGGCTACTGATAGGCCACAACAATTCGGTGCATAACCAGATTAACTATTTTTTAAAAACTCAGGATGTATCCTATCAACTAATCCATCCTTTTAGTCAGCTTTTGCCGTAAAATTCTTTCTTCTCCAATTCAGTTCCGTACCTCATCACTAGTTATTTAGTTTTGTGGTTTATTACAATAATACAATATTACATGACAATAAAATTGGAAGACGTTACTGTCCAACAGCTCGCTAAATTAAGTATAATTTTACATAATTTTTTTATTATTCTTAATCAATGATAAACAGACAACTTCCACCACCAGATAAAAATTATAAAAGAAAGTATTAGATACGGATTCTTCCGTCTCTTTTTGATAGAACATTTCCGTATTGAGGGTTGAATAACACTTAGGCGATTTTTTGTTCTGCTGATCTTTTTTATTTGTGTGAACTAGTTTTCGGCTTATTAGGCCATCTTCAGATAACTACTGGCTGTTGTTTACAAGGAGCTCGTGTTCTTACGAACCAAACATTCTGGACTAAGATACAACGCACTTACATACGATATTTACTTGTGGTATTGGGTTTGGAATTGTCCAACGGGTCTTTTGACTTTTTGTTCTGTAAAACTATTCTTTAACATAAAAAATCACATTTTATGGTTTGCCAGTACCACGTACGACAACAATTAGAGTTATTTAGAATAGACATTATTAAAAAACAGTTTCACTGGACACTAAAAAAAATTGTAATTTTGTTATAATGTGTATCCTAAATAATTCTAATTGTTGTCGCTCATGGTATTGACAAACTGTAAAATGTGATTTATTATGTTAGAACAGTTTTACAGAACAGAAAGTCAAAAGACCCGTTTGACAATTCCAAAGATAATACCTCAACTAAAGATAGTATGTAAGTGCGTTGTATCTTCGTATAGAATGTTTGGTTCGTAAGAACACAAGCTCCTTGTAAACAATAGCCAGTAGTTATCTGAAGACGGCCTAATAAGCCGAAAACTAGTTCATACAAACAAAAATCAGTAGAAGCAAAAAGTCGCCTAAGTGTTATTCAACCCTTAACAAAGTATTTGTAGCTCTTCTGTACACACCATGTACATAGCAGTAGAACAAATATTACTTATATATTCTTACGTCACGACTTATTCTCTCCTCATGCTTTCCCGAAACAGAGTACGTAGTCGCTACTTAGAAGGTGCATCAACAAAAAAATTTAAAAGAAAAAACCTCTGATCGTCGTAGATGATCTGTAAAATAGAGAAGATATGCTGTCATTGTAGCTCTGATTTCCTAACCCGTCACATCAGAATGGAAGAAAAAAGTAGACACGGAGAAAAACGAACCCTTCTTCAAGGCCCTTCCTGCCGATATCACAGTTTTTAAGCCAGCTAGCAATAGTCACATTCGCCCTTCGTCATGTGACAGTGAGACAGCAGACGGTTTACCGGAGTAAATATCTAGCGAAGCTAAATATGCTGTGTCGTGCATTAATCTACAGGTCGCATGCTCTCCAGCTGTTAGGCCACCGCTTACCTAATTAAGATGTCAGAAGAGTCCAGTGAACCTGCGAACTTCCTGCAAACTCATATTAATAGCTGCCGTCTTTACTCGTTAGTTGAGGTAATATTTCCACCTACCACAATGACGGGGCATTGCCTGAGGTCCTGCTGCAGTTGACAGAATGCGGATCTCCCTTGACTCGTGTTTCCTGCTCGTTGTAGCGTCTGTTAGTAATTGGAAAGAAAATGTCGGCATTTTCTCGATCCATAGTAAACTCCTTACTTAACCGCCTCGTTTCAAATATAACACTTACTTTAAAAAATGGTTACACTGTCAGGCACACATTGTTTGAAAATAATCTACATAAATGAACATTCTCAGCTTGTTAGAAACAGTTTTGCTTGATATTTTTTAAAACGGCTACCAACCATTAAATTTAAGACTCATTTTTAAGACAATTTTTTCTTGTCAGAAGAAGGAGGTCATGGCCGGTATTGCCAGAACTAGATACTTACATTCATATGGTGTCCGAAAGAACAGACCCCGTGTTTCACCGAGGCACCACGGCACTCAAAACTTTCGCCATTCAGTTAATGTTGTAAAGGTGGCTTTACACCTTTGAAATTTCCGTGAGCGCTAGGTTCATGCGGCCGTTGTACGAAGAATAATGTGTCGCATGCAACGGTGCACGGTCACGCACGTCTGTGATTTGTGCCCGATGGTCAGCGTATACTATACGTAGACGACGAGAAATGTGCAACAGTCGCGCATCTCTCGGCAGATCTGTTCGTTTAGGCTTTGTTCTACTACGTTTCCCAGTTAAAAGACTCAGTTTTACACACACATTAAAATTTTCCTTTGTGTCAGCACATTGCCCGAACTGTCTTTAAAAGAAATGGAATCTGAAGAGTAATGTCGCGCATTTACATGTTTATGGCTGATTGATCTTGAGCAAAATAAAAACACTTCGTTTGTACTTTCGACGAGTACAAACACCAGAAAAGCAGCCGGCCGATGTGGCCGAGCTTTTCTAGGTGCTTCAGTCTGGAACCGCGTGACTGATACGGTCGCAGGTTCGAATCCTGCCTCGGGCATGGATGTGTTTGATGTCCTCAGGTTAGTTAGGTTTAAGTAGTCCTACGTTCTAGGGGACTGATGGCCTCAGATGTTAAGTCCCATAGTGCTCAGAGCCATTTGAACCATTTTTGAACCAGAAAAGCTTCCTCATGTATGCTTTTCAAGACAATTTTATACCATTCTTCCTGCAAAACAGTGACAAGTCCTGTTAATGATTATGGAGATCGATAGTCATCATGGACCCTTCTCTCCAAAGTAGATCAAAAATGCTCAATAAAATTCAGATCTGGTGACTGTGGGGCCCCGGGGAGATGCGACCGTTTACCCACGTGCTCACAGAACCAGTCCTGCACTATGTGAGCTGTGTGGGAACAGGATCCGTCGTCTTCGAGTACAGATCTGCCATGGGGGAATATTGTACCATGGAATGGACCTGATCAGCCAAAATAGTCACATAATCGATGGTAGTAATTCGACCTTGCGGAGTATCGATGGGATCCGTGGAATACCACGATATGCCCGTCCATCTCATCACCGAGCACCCGCTGTATTTCACTCTTGGGAAGTAAACTCGGGCAGAAGTTGGAAACGGCGTGAAACTAGACTCATCCCACAAAATGACATTCTTCCATTGCTCTAAAGTCCACGTTTTATTGCTTAGACGCCACGTTCTCCTGTTTCCGGCATTTGCGTCACCGATGAGTGGGTCTGGAATTCCAGCTCGTGCTGCAATTCGTTGCTTATGCAGCTCCCTTCGTGTTATTTTGGTGCTGGTGGGTTTCGTGAGTGCAACATTCAATTCTGCACTGAGTTCTGTAACAGTTGTCCTCTTCAGTTACCACCTGTCCTCTCCAGTGATTCACCCATCCGTCCTCATTGTGACTTATAGGATGATGTTTTTCCGTTTTGTCTGCAGACGGTATACGAGGGATGTTCAAAAAGTAAGATGACTTTTCAAATGGCGCTGGCAACGTACATTCGATTATCGATCTTTTTTTTTTGTTATGTTGGTACACATGTCCCGGACATACGTTCACCGTTTTAAGTGTACAGCATACTTCGTTTTAGACAGAAAGAAAGGTTAGACGTCTTTTAGTGTGCTCGGCGATTTTCGATTATTATAAAAAATGGAGCAAAGAATTTGCATCAAATTTTGTGTGAAAACTGAAATCATGTGCTCTATAACACTTGTAATGTTCACAGTGGTATACGGTGTGTCTGCTCTAAGTAAAAAAAATGTTTACAAGTGGTACAAGCTCTTCCAAGATGGCCGAGAAGATGCCAATGATGACCCTCGCTCTGGACGCCGCAGCACGTCGACAACAGATGATAACGTCGAAACTGTGAAGGAAATTTCTTTGGAAAATCGTCGAATTACCGTAAGAGAAGTTGCTGAGAATGTTGGCATATCGTACGGCTTGTGTATATAATTTTTTCGGATGAGACGTGTGTCAGCGAAGTTCGTTCCAAAACTTTTCAGTTTTTATCAGAAGAAGACATATAAGCATCACTCAGGAGCTCGTGGATGACGTCAATGATGATCCTGAATTGCTGGAGAGAGTCATAACTGGTGATCAAACATGGGTTTACCGTTATGACGTCGAAACCAAAGCCTAGTCATTCCAATGGAAGAACCCCGGAGAGCCAAAACTGAAAAAATACACCAAGTTCGATCAAATGTCAAAGTTTAGCTCACTGCTTTTTTTTTTTTCAATTCTCGTCGAGTAGCGCATCATGAATTTTTGCCTAAGGTCGAACGGTCACTAAGGAGTATTACCTTGACGTTAACGCCGTTTGCGAGAAGCAATACGCAAGAAACGTCCGGAATTGTGGGAAAACAATTCATGGCTTTTGCATCGCGACACTGCACCTGCTTAAATTTTTAGACACCGTAGTTGCGTGGAGGGAGATTTCAGCGATTGGTTTACTTATAATCAATTAATCAAAGTGACAGTCACAATTGCATTATTTATTTTGTCGACAACTGGTTTCAACCCGTGATGGGGTCATCTTCAGGGCGATTTACACTGTAAAGTTATAATGTTAGTAAGTAATAATGTACGTAATCTACAAGCAATTAGTCAAAGTTACATAAATAAACAGATTTGTATACCCGTTTGGTCGCTCGCTGGAGTCGTCACCCTGCCTGTGCACAGTTGGCAACTACGCATGGAGAATACACTGATTTAAAAGTTTTTTACTAATTACTAGGAACAACTTTTATGGATAGCAGCCAGAACTCACCACGACAACGCATGCTGTGCAAAGATAACGCCGCAGCAGATGACGATATGGATTGACAACAACATGGCGGAAGTATCGTTATGGTACGCGGTTACCATAACAACGAACGCCGCGCAAAGATGATTTTACAGCAGACAACTTACCATGACGACAGCGTCCCAACCACACAGGCTAGGGGCCGCATGATATACCGGGTGATCAAAAAGTCAGTATAAATTTGAAAACTGAATAAATCACGAAGTAATGTAGATAGAGAGGTACAAATTGACACACATGCTTGGAATGACATGGGGTTTTATTAAAACCAAAGTTCAAAAAATGTCCGACACATGGCGCTTCATCTGATCAGAATAGCAATAATTAGCGTAACAAAGTAAGACAAAGCAAAGATGATGTTCTTTACAGGAAATGCTCAATATGTCCACCATCATTCCTCAACAATAGCTGTAGTCGAGGAACAATGTTGTGAACAGCACTGTTAAGCATGTCCGGAGTTATGGTGAGGCATTGGCGTCGGATGTTGTCTTTCAGCATCCCTAGAGATGTCGGTCGATCACGATACACTTGCGACTTCAGGGAAACCCAAAGCCAATAATCGCACGGACTGAGGTCTGGGGACCTGAGAGGCCAAGCATGACGAAAGTGGCGGCTGAGCACACGATCATCACCAAACGACGCGCGCAAGAGATCTTTCCCGCGTCTAGCAATATGGGGTGGAGCGCCATCCTGCATAAACATCGTACGTTCCAGCAGATGTTTATCAGCCAGGCTGGGGATGATGCGATTCTGTAACATATCGGCGTACCTCTCACCCGTCACAGTAGCAGTTACAAAACCAGAATCACGCATTTCCTCGAAGAAAAAAGGCGCGATAACGGCCCCATACAGTGACATTCTCGTCGAGCAATAGAGTTTCCACGACAGTTCTAGAATTTTCGGTAGCCCAACTTCTGCAGCTGTGAGCGTTGACAGACCCTCGGAGCGTGAAATTTGCTTCGTCGGTCCACAACACGTTACTCAACCAAACATCATCTTCCGCCATCTTTTGAAACACACACACCGCAAATGCCCTCCGCTTCACTAAATCGCCAGGTAACAGTTCATGATGCCGATGGATTTTGTACGGGAAGCATCGGAGGGTACGCCTCAGTGCCAACCAAACAGTAGTGTATGGAATGCCGGTGCGACGTTCGACTGCATGAGCGCCGACTTCCCAGTGCATAGACGAACCCTCTACAGTCTCCATTTCTTCCTGAACTGTCTCAGCAACATTACGCCTTGTGCTCGGTCGGCCACTACGGGGTTATCGTCTAAACAACCCGTGGCTTCGAACTTCGAAATCATTCTCGCCACAGCTGCATTTGTAAACGGACCTTTACCCGTTCCAATCCCCTTCCTATGGCGATAGGATCGTAACGCTGAACTAGCACATTCCCCATTCTGATAATACAGCTTCACTAAAAGCGCCTTTTCAGGTAATGTCAATGTGGTGTGCGTACTGTAAGACCTTCGGTACACACACCATCAGATTATTTGACTTGTCGCTCTAACGAAGTAGGCGAGTGTCAGCAATATGTCTCGTGGTCTTATCGTGGCGTGTTTATCTTCTGCCGTTAGGTCAGACGATAGAAATGCCACTTGCATGCTTAGAGTAGCAGGTTGACGGTGACCAACTTTAAACAGAACTTGATTAATTTTCACACACATTTATTAAAATAATAACAAGCATAAAAATTACTTAACTTGTGTCTGGATGCTATTTACAATTGACAAACTGAAGTTCCTTTGGTCTTGGTATGTTAATCTTATTCTCACATATATCCCTGATACTTGACAAAAGTGTCTATACATTTATCTTCATGGCTATGGACAGGAATATGGTGATCTTATTAGGCGCAGATTGAAACTTGACTATAGACTGGTACAGACAAATGTAGAACTCGTACAAACAAATGTAGAACTCGTACACACTGGTACAGACTAATGCAGACTGGTATAGACTGGTGCAGACAAATGCAGACTGACTAATTGGAGGTCTGTACACTCGTTATAATACCTCACGCGTTCATGTATCACTGCACGAGTGTGATCCGCGAGGAGAAAAGGTTCTACGTTAGCAGCAATCTCATTGGCTGCGTTACATATTAATACGCGGATCGGCGGAAGCAGAATTTGGTCCGTCTCTATGGCAGCGCCATCTTGTAGTGCGGAGACGGACGAGCGCTGCGCCTGCGCTGTTGTGCTTAGCGGGACGCGCTCTAGTGGGAAAGTTGTGTACGACTGGGACAATCTTTAAAATCTACGATTTCTTACTTAAGCATGTAACTACCGTTGGTCACCGTGGAGGGCATTACCATCTGCCTACGTGTTGTTGACCATTATTTAAGCTCATGCAGAGCACCAACCATGCATAGTTACCAACCATGCACAGGTAGGGTGACGACTCCAGCGAGCGACCAAATGGGTATACAAATCTATTTATTTATGTAACTTTGACTACTTGCTTGTAGATTACGTACATGATTACTTACTAATATTATAACTTTACAGTGTAAATTGCCCTGAAGATGATCCCATCGCGGGTTGAAACTGGTTGGCGACAAAATAAATAACGCGATTGTGACTGTCATTTTGATTAATTGAATGCACCTGCTCATTCATCGTTACTTGTGAGGGATTTTTTGGACAAAAACAACACGCCCGTCATGCTTCAGACAGCATATTCACCAGGTTTGGCCCGCTGCGCCTTTTTCTGGTTCACGAAACTGAAGAGACCAAGAAAGGACGAAGATTGAGGAAATCAAAACTGCATCGCTAAAAGCTGTACCAAGGCTGTACGAAGAAGTGCTAATGAGAACTGCTTCAAGGACTGGAAGAAGCGTTGGCACAAGTGTACTGTACCTGAGCGGGATTATTTTGAAGGGGACAACATGAATACTGATGAATAAATAAATATTTTTTTATAAAAATATAGTCATCTTACTTGAACACACTTCGTATATCAAAAAGTTTTAAACATGGCTGCTTGGTTCAGTGACCGTTTCTAAATTAAAATTGAAACAAATGAGCCCTGGTCACTATTATTTTTAGTCTTATTGACCAGGTTTCAACACTTCTAAGAGTCCCTTCATCAGAATTAAAACAATGAAAATGGCCTGTAACATATTTCCAAATTTATAGGAAAAGCCATTTTTATATAAAAAGTGTAAGTAATGACTAACAATAAAAGACATGGGCAGTACTTACATGTCACATGTAAAATAATTAACAGGCCAGAAGGGCTTTAATCACAAAATATATGAAACGGAATGCGTGAAGGCGAGCCACAATGGGCTGCTCGTACCTGTACAGCCACAGGTTACAGTTATAGCTCTAATCTGGGAAGTATTTTTGCTTAGTCGTTCGTAGTTTCGTGGTTAGAGTTATAAGCACTTAGGTATGGAGTCCCCGGGTCGATTCCTAACCATATCGTATATTTTCCGCTCGCGACTGTATTTGTCTATGTGCGTGTTCCTCGGGTCGATTCCTAGCCAGGTCGTATATTTTTCGCTCGCGACTTTGTGTGTGTGTGTGTGTGTTTTGGCGTCATAATCATTTTATCATCATCGAAGCGCAAGTCGTGGAAATGGTACTTACACTAAGCGAGCGAACATCCTGATTGGGTTCAAATGGCTCTGAGAACTATGGGACTTAACATCTGAGGTCATCAGTCCCCTAGAACTTAGAACTACTTAAACCTAACTAATCTAAGGACATCACACACATCCATGTCCGAGGCAGGATTCGAACCTGCGACTGTAGCGGTCGCGCTCTGATTTACCGCCGAAAGGAACTCGGTGACAGTGCTCTGCTAGAAACGCTCGGCCACAGCGGCCGTCCCTGATTGGGGCCTCCCTACCAGTAATGCCGTATGCAAAATTCAATTCATTTTATTGATATGTGAGCACAGCCGCTGGTAACAGCTAGTACGTTAATAAATACATATATCAAGACGAAGGTGTTAAATAAAGAAGTAAAGACACCAGAAAGACGAAAGGGTGCAGTCGCAATAGTGAAAACTTGAAGACGGAAAAGTTCACTCGGCAAATGCGATAAGCTAGCAAGCACGCTTTAGGTAAACATACAGTCGGGGACGCATAGGCGGAATTGGACGACGTGAAAACTGCTCTGGGAGAGACACCGCATAACAGTTTAATTCTAGCGAACCATTTCAAAACTTGAATGAGATTTTCACTCTGCAGCGGAGTGTGCGCTGATACGAAACTTCCTGGCAGATTAAAACTGTGTGCCGGACCGAGACTCGAACTCGGGACCTTTGCCTTTCGCGGGCAAGTGCTCTACCAACTGAGCTACCCAAGCACGACTCACGCCCCGTCCTCACAGCTTTACTTCCGCCAGTACCTCGTCCCCTACCTTCCAAACTTTACAGAAGCTCTCCTGTGAACCATGCAGAACTAGCACTCCTGAAAGAAAGGATATTGCGGAGACATGGCTTAGCCACAGTGTGGGGGATGTTTCCAGAATGAGATTTTCACTCTGCAGCGGAGTGTGCGCTGATAAGCATGGTTCGCAGGGGAGCTTCTGTAAAGTTTGGAAGGTAGGAGACGAGGTACTGGCGGAAGTAAAGCTGTGAGGACGGGATGTGAATCGTGCTCAGTTGGTAGAGCACTTGCCCGCGAAAGGCAAAGGTCCCGAGTTCGAGTCTCGGTCCGGCACACAGTTTTAATCTGCCAGGAAGTTTCATACCATTTCAAAACTTGCTCACCTGGTTTGTTTAATGGAGACTCGCCATGAGACTTCTTCCGCCCTCAAGACGTCGCATGCTGTAGCCCATGGAACTGGAGGCCCGCTGCAGATTGCACCCCTGCCCCTACTGCGAGCGGTAGCTTCCTGGCTCCGTGTGGCCCTGCCGAACTGATCCTCAAACGCGCCTTCCTCCAACTTCCAACGAAACATGCCCCACGTGCCCGACGGGCCAGCACAGCAGCGAACTCGGGACTCCGCGCCACGTATCAGCCACAGGACACACCGAGCCGCTTGCGTCCCGACACCACCACCTCACTCCTTGTCGGCTCGACTTCAAGAGATCGTCGGCCAGAGCGTCAGAAACCTTATTTCTCCACACAATTCCCGTTCAATTAACCGGCCTTACACCACCTCGCTGGGAGGCTCTGTGTACCCACGTTGTACCACTTTGCTGGTCGACGTCGGGGCCAATGTCTTGCTGCATCAATAACCTGTCCATCCATGTACTGCTTCAGGCGGAATGAATCCTTCATTGGGTCAAACATATGGAAGTCAGAAGGGGCGAGATCTGGGCAGTAGGGTGGATGAAGAAGAACAATCCAATGAAATTTTGTGAGGTCCTTTCGGTTGGGTAGACTTGTGTGACGATTTACGTCGTTATGGAGAAGGAGAAGTTCATTTGCATTCTTGTGGCGACGAACACGCTGAAGCCGTTTCTTCAGTTTCCTGAGGGTAGCACAGTACACTTCAGAGCTGATCGTCGCACCATAAGGTTTCCGCGACCTTGTTGCAGTGACGACAGTCGCCTTGTGCTGCGACTCACCTTGCTTTTGTTCACTGCCGGGTCTCCGTAGATATTCTGCAAGGGCCTATGGATATCTGCGATGCTCTGATTTTCCGCTGAAAGGAATCTGGCGACAGCTCTTTGCTTGGAACGCACCACCGCTATAGACGCCATTTTGAAGACTACGTATTGCGTCGTCATCATTTGGAACTTCATGAAACTATAGCGACTGAAGCGGGAATGTTACACGATATCGCACAACGAAATTCTCATTTTTTCAACAGAAACTAATATGATGCATTACTTATTGAACTCCTCTCTTATATGTGTAACGTGAACCGAAAACCATGGTTTAATGATCCACGTACGCGGTCGAAAGAATAGCAACTGTAGGGTAGTAGATGGTGGAAGAAATCACTCTGCGTTAAGGATGTAAAAGCGCACTAACGGAAAGGGCCGACGGCGCAAGTACAATGCGGCAACTGAGAGCAAAATATATAATATTTCTGGCTTAGTCAGCCATCGTATTAGGTTCCAAGAAGCTGTTCTCAGAGCAGTGGAGATGCAAGAAGCATGCAGGTACCTGTGGTGTCACCGCCAGACACCACACTTGCTAGGTGGTAGCCTTTAAATCGGCCGCGGTCCGCTAGTATACGTCGGACCCGCGTGTCGCCACTGTCAGTGATTGCAGACCGAGTGCCGCCACATGGGAGGTCTAGAGAGATTTCCTAGCACTCGCCCCAGTTGTACAGACGACTTTGCTAGCGATGGTTCACTGACAAATTACGCTCTCATTTGCCGAGACGATAGCATAGCCTTCAGCTACGTCATTTGCTACGACCTAGCAAGGCGCCATTATCATTTGCTATTTATCTTGTGATGCATGTACCGTCAGACCGATGTTCACCAATTATGGATTAAAGTTAAGTATTCCACAGATACGTACTATTTTTGCTAGTCTCATATCCCTGACCTGTTCCAGACCTCACGCCAGTCTGCGTGAGCTTAAACGCGTGCCTTTCGGCTATCTCCTAGTGGCTTGGCTGTCTTGCCAAGTCACAACAGTGCCTCACACCACATTTCGTCATCTATGTTATATGTGGTGTGAGGTACCTGCGACAGATGTTAGATTCGGTACCATTCCCGTGAGAAAGACCGCCTGCATAATGCTACTGCTCTGTGATTGGCTGCTGTGTTCGGAGCAAGGGCGCCAAAACGTTATAGTTGTTACTGTTAGTTAAACTACTCATTGGAATGACTTCACTTTTTAATATAAATATCTCTCAACAGTTGACTATCAATCAGTCACTTTAGAATTATTAAAAACAACTAAAATCAAAAACAAAAGACTGACGAAATTGCAGACTAAGCACTTCGGAAGCGTTCGGGTCACGCATTTTCTGGTATGGCGCGCGAAGTGTTTCGGGCTGTTCGTCACTCTAGATTAGGCAGTCGAGAAGAACAGACATGTTGTCTGTTGTAGGATATGTTTCCAATTTTTATTTAAGTTCCTGTTGGTCTCTCTGGATTAGGCAGTCGAGAAGAACAAACATGTTGTCTGTCGTAGGGTGTGTTTCCAATTTTTATTTAAGTTCCTGTTCGTCACTCTGGATTAGGCAGTCGAGATGTACAGTCATGTTGTCTGTGGCAGGGTGTGTTTGCCAGTATTCAGTATTAAAAGATTCACTCCGGTGGTCATGAGGCAAAGACACGTGCCCCAAATAGCGTAAAGATACGTTTTCGTAAATATTGCGCTTGATCATGTACTTAGCTGTATCAGAAGGTGTTGTATTAAGCTCATGTAGTCTTCTCGTGTGGCTATATTAAAATACACGAGTGGTATCCCAAAGAAGTGATACATTATTTCAGAACAGAACCTCGCAAAAAGTCAGTTTCAGCCTCAAGATACAGAACCTACGACCTGCGTGCTGTTTTCTGCGCTGGGGACATCAGCTTGAAGACAGCAGGTTAGTGAGCTATAACAGAACCTTCGTATTCCACACAGTGCAGTGGAAACAACTGGGCGCCTCACGTGTGCTGCATGCACAGAACACATGTGCTCAGTGGCACGTCATCCGCGGTAATGCAGAGGAGGTAAAGGAGGATGATCGTTATTAACACCAACAATCAATTCGTTCTTCCTTTCTTGCCGTAAGTACCAGCCAATCATTAGACGTCAGGCTGTGCAGATCCCGATGCGGATGCTAGTTCATAGATATTAGAGCCTCAGGTGGATGTTGTTTCCGCATTTAAAGATGTGGAATGATTAAAATGTGATACATGACTGCTCACATTTGGAAGAGGAGCTATGTGTGACTCATGTAAATGCTAAGGCTATGTTCACGCAGTTCCATTCAACGGCGATGCAACGCTTCGCATCATCGCTTCTAGGCAAAGTACTGTTTTCTTTAGTATAGTAAAAACACCAGAATCAATGTTTGTCTATATAGTGATCATGATGTTTGGTTTGTGGGGCGCTCAACTGCGCGGTTATCAGCGCCCGTGCAAAGTTCCAATTTTGACACAGTCCAATCTTTTTACACAGTCAAATCCAGCCACTGTCACGGATGATGATGATGATGATTTTTGTTTTGTTTTGGTTTTAGGGCGCAAAACTGCTATGGTCATTAGCGCCCAGCCCGTGACTTAGGAAACAGTAAAAAACCGAAATTGAAAACCAGCAGCAATGGGAACAAAGTCATAAAATTGGAGAAACTAAAAGCAGAAGGAAGGCTTAAAAACCCACTACAGAAAGGGGTTGGTGGTCCCCAAAAAAAGCTTCAAATGACTGACGTCATTTCACTGGCACTAATAAACTGGAGAACGCGGTCGGCTGAGCGCGTGTCAACTGCTAAAATCGACGATATATCAGGCGATAGCTGTAGACGGGAGCGTAACGGATTAAAATAGGGGCACTCAATTAAAAGGTGTATTACCGTCCACAGCTGAGAGCAGTGGGGACAGAGTGGGGGAGGATCGCCGCTTAAAAGATTTCTATGGCTAAAAAGACAGTGCCCTATCCGGAGTCTAGTTAAAATTACCTCCTCCCGACGACGCGTTCGGGAGGAAGAGGTCCAAGCACAAGGAAGAGCTTTCACTTCCCGCAATTTATTATGGGGAAGTGTTGACCAATGCGCGTGCCATAAATGAACAACACGACAACATAAAACGCTCCGTAGATCGGCGAAGGGAATCGATTCAATAGATGGCCGAAGAAAGACTGCAGCCTTGGCTGCAATATCGGCCGCCTCATTTCCACAGATACCAACGTGTCCCGGGAGCCAGAGGAACGCCACCGAGACGCCCCCCAGGTGGAGCAAGCGCAGACAGTCCTGAATCCGGTGGACCAGAGGGTGCACAGGGTAAAGAGCTTGGAGACTGAGGAGAGAGCTGAGAGAATCTGAGCAGATTACGTACTGTATCCGCTGATGGCGGCGGATGTAGTGGACAGCCTGGAGAACAGCGTAAAGCTCCACAGTATAAACCGAACACTGGTCGGGAAGCCGAAAGTGATTTGGGGTGTCGCCAACAATATAGGCACTCCCTACACCTAACGATGTTTTCGAGCCGTCGGTCTAAATAAATGTGGCGTCTGTCATTTGTGCACATAGAGCAGCAAATGCCCGACGATAAACAAGTGTAGGGGTACCATCCTTGGGAAATCGACAAAGGTCACGGAGCAGGCAGATCCGGGGACGGAGCCAAGGCGGTGCTGTACCCCAAGTTGTCAAGAAGGTTTTAGGAAAGCGGAAGGAAAATGTACTGTTGTCCCAAGCATATTGCAACAAACGGTGTATTTCTATCGCTGCTCGTTTAGTTTTTATTGCCGTTTCAAATATACCGGTCATTTTTGAAACACCCTGTATCAGCTCGGGTAATCACCCCTCCCTGGGCCTGGCCGTTACCAGGGGGTACGTACGTGTCCTACCTGTCTACCCGGGGCGGGGAATTACGCGTTACCCCGTCACCGGCTACGCAAGGAAGTGCGTGGGTCGGCCTTCAGACACGCACAGGGAGGAAAAAAGAGAAAGGGAAAGGAGAGAAGAGAGGTCTCAAACGCCGCAGCGGAGAAAAGGGCAAAGAGAAGAGGGAAGGAAAAGAGAAGGACAGAGGAAGGACGAAGACTTGCAAGTGTAGAAAGCAAGGAATTTGTAACAGTTTTGAGCGTCCGTCTCCGGACGTAGGCACAAACCATACTCCCAGAGGGGGAGAAAGGGAAGGAAAGAGCAAGAGGTGAGGGGGGGGGGCGAAGATGGGGCACGGGGAAGGATGAGGAAAGGGAAGGTATGCAGCCCGGAAAGGAAGGAGGACCACATTAGCTCGGGGTCCCGTGCTCGCTATGCACGTGTCCACAAAAGAGTTGTGGACCCCCTGGGGGGGATGATGATGATGATGATGAAGTGATGAGGACAACACAAACACCCAGTCCCCGGGCAGAGAAAAATCCCCAACCCGGCCGGGAATCGAACCCGGGACCCCGTGATACAGAGGCAGCAACGCGAGCCACTAGACCACGATCTGCGAACGTCAATATAGTGGTGAAATTTGATTTACATATTTATGCAGACTGTTGTGGACCCAATTCATGTTACCTGTGATAGTATCCTGGTCAGATTCCTGAAATACGCCTTAGCGTCTTAATAACGCATATTGAAAAAAAAGTCCAACAAAGACTGTCAGAGATTAGTAAATTCTTGAGAAATAATTTATTTGTCGAACAGAGCTAAAAAGATTTAAAGGGAGTTGTTGTGCATTACTGTAATACGTTACCAATAAACATAAAGCCGTGGGTAATCCTTGACTTTAACTTGTAAGTCATGGACTATTTATTAATAATATTCTGCCAGGAGATGTAAATTTTATTTGCAATCTGCTGTACAACGAAGCTACAACTCAATTTTAATAAAAATGGCTGTGAGCGCTATGGGACTCAACTGCTGTGGTCATAAGTCCCCTAGAACTTAGAACTACTTAAACCTAACTAACCTAAGGACATCACACACATCCATGCCCGAGGCAGGATTCGAACCTGCGACCGTAGCGGCGTGCGGTTCCAGGCTGTAGCGCCTTTAACCGCTCGGCCACTCCGGCCGGCTCAATTTTAATATATTCAATACATTTTCAATGTATATACTCGACGTTGCATGTGCTTCAGCTTTTCACCTGTGTTTGACCACATGACATTCGTCTTCTGCACTAATGAAAAAGTTTCCACTTTTTCAATTTAATACTGTAGTAAACATGTTAAATCGTTTCAAGGTGTCAGTCGAAGTGCGGAACTTTTCACCAATGGAGAAAACGAAAGTCATGTGGTTAAACGCAGATGAAAAACTAAAACAGAAGTAACGTCCAGTATATCCACACAATCCTTCAAAGTGGAGTTGTAGCTCCGAAATGAGTTGGACAGCAGCTTGAAATTAAATTTTTGTGCCAACTGTAGAATTTCTCAAAAAGTTAATCCTCAATTTGGAAAAAAAACTTTGACTGCACAATTATGCTAACATCTAAGATTAATGTCTGAATTTGTTTGCAAGGTGCCGGGTGGAGAAGAGTTTGTACCTCTCTAATTCAGACGAATTTTGCATGAGAACGAGACATGCACTCGACCCCCTCCATATCTACCAGCTAATTAATCATGCTCGCAACGGTAACGGAAGAAAATGATGGTGGACCCTGCTAGTTGGTAAAATAAGGAGTACACAGTCACAATAATTTAATAAAAATCGTAATCTGTTCAAAAAAAGAGAAGTTTATCATAATAAGCAACAGGAAATGGAATTCTGCCTATATCTACGAAATGATATGCGAATTAAATATTACAAGGAAATTTATTATACATCAGAACATAAATGCACATGACTGTCGACACACATAGTAGGTTAAAGGACAGGGTATACTGAAATACACTCCTGGAAATGGAAAAAAGAACACATTGACACCGGTGTGTCAGACCCACCATACTTGCTCCGGACACTGCGAGAGGGCTGTACAAGCAATGATCACACGCACGGCACAGCGGACACACCAGGAACCGCGGTGTTGGCCGTCGAATGGCGCTAGCTGCGCAGCATTTGTGCACCGCCGCCGTCAGTGTCAGCCAGTTTGCCGTGGCATACGGAGCTCCATCGCAGTCTTTAACACTGGTAGCATGCCGCGACAGCGTGGACGTGAACCGTATGTGCAGTTGACGGACTTTGAGCGAGGGCGTATAGTGGGCATGCGGGAGGCCGGGTGGACGTACCGCCGAATTGCTCAACACGTGGGGCGTGAGGTCTCCACAGTACATCGATGTTGTCGCCAGTGGTCGGCGGAAGGTGCAGGTGCCCGTCGACCTGGGACTGGACCGCAGCGACGCACGGATCCACGCCAAGACCGTAGGATCCTACGCAGTGCCGTAGGGGACCGCACCGCCACTTCCCAGCAAATTAGGGACACTGTTGCTCCTGGGGTATCGGCGAGGACCATTCGCAACCGTCTCCATGAAGCTGGGCTACGGTCCCGCACACCGTTAGGCCGTCTTCCGCTCACGCCCCAACATCGTGCAGCCCGCCTCCAGTGGTGTCGCGACAGGCGTGAATGGAGGGACGAATGGAGACGTGTCGTCTTCAGCGATGAGAGTCGCTTCTGCCTTGGTGCCAATGATGGTCGTATGCGTGTTTGGCGCCGTGCAGGTGAGCGCCACAATCAGGACTGCATACGACCGAGGCACACAGGGCCAACACCCGGCATCATGGTGTGGGGAGCGATCTCCTACACTGGCCGTACACCACTGGTGATCGTCGAGGGGACACTGAATAGTGCACGGTACATCCAAACCGTCATCGAACCCATCGTTCTACCATTCCTAGACCGGCAAGGGAACTTGCTGTTCCAACAGGACAATGCACGTCCGCATGTATCCCGTGCCACCCAACGTGCTCTAGAAGGTGTAAGTCAACTAACCTGGCCAGCAAGATCTCCGGATCTGTCCCCCATTGAGCATGTTTGGGACTGGATGAAGCGTCGTCTTACGCGGTCTGCACGTCCAGCACGAACGCTGGTCCAACTGAGGCGCCAGGTGGAAATGGCATGGCAAGCCGTTCCACAGGACTACATCCAGCATCTCTACGATCGTCTCCATGGGAGAATAGCATCCTGCATTGCTGCGAAAGGTGGATGTACACTGTACTAGTGCCGACATTGTGCATGCTCTGTTGCCTGTGTCTATGTGCCTGTGGTTCTGTCAGTGTGATCATGTGATGTATCTGACCCCAGGAATGTGTCAATAAAGTTTCCCTTTCCTGGGACAATGAATTCACGGTGTTCTTATTTCAATTTCCAGGAGTGTATTATGAGAATAAGAGTTGGCTCGAGAACCAGGGGCTCCTACTCTCTGTGATACAATAGATTGACGGTAATGACTGGCGGTCCTAATGAATCAAATATTAATCTCCCGACTATACAGCAGTATCGCAATTAGTAGTGAGAGCTCAAATGGGATCACATGGAGAAACAAGCAAGGTGGACTTGTAGCAAAACGAGCGTGCGTGCTGCTGAGGGATTCAGTATAAGACTGATAAGGTCCTACAATGCCGGAGCCGCAAAATACTGTACCAGTACTGAAATCTGCAGCACGTCGTCGGTAGGCAGCGTCCTGATGATGTAGGCGCCGACTTCTGCCGTACAGCAACTCAGTGGCAACCCTGGCCGCGAAGGCTGTCCGAGAATTCTACCGAAAACGAGCAACCAAGTCGCAAGACCGTCCGACTCCGAGGAAGATCAGATCCCGACTTCCCTCTGTGGTGCGATCCAAGCAGCGTAGCAAGCATTGCTCAATTCCCCACTCTGCTAGAAAAACTGCGAATCAGCATTCAGTTCTGATTCCAAAATTCCCCCACACTGTCCCAGAACATCATTCGCGCCAATAGCAACCGTTCCCTCCAGCTTCGAGCAGGGCTTTATGACGTCAACTAGCCTCAGTTTAAATTGACAAGTCATGCCTCTGCTATTCAGCTCAGGGTACTGAACTTGCCGTTTGACCGGCTATGAAAAGAACCTGCCTAGACCACCAGCCATCTGGCGTCAGACAGTCGCACCCAGCAGGGCACAGTCCACAAGTACTATCAGAATCATGAGGACAATGCAGTCAGTCGGTGCCAGGAATCTTCGTTCCGGACGCGCCGGAACGGTAAACGCATAAACTGCGACGACACTCAGATGTCTCGCAGGTTGTTTCGCCCTGCATAGAACAGACGAAACTTCACCAACGTCAGTCTTTCTGCCAGGCGCTTAAGCCTATTGTACGAACCCACGGAAGTAAAACAACATGTTTAGAAATCAAGTGAAAAGTAGTTTTTTGAGTTCTCAGTACAAATACTCTTATTACAATAACCATATTCGGTCTGTTACTACCATGCAAGGACATAGAACATTAATAAAATTGATGAAAATGGGAGGAGACATGCAAAAGAGAGCATGGGACCACTCATGTTTTATTATACATTGTTTTGGTGTCTGACTAGAATATATTGATCCATGTGTACTTGTGCTAGTAGAATGTCTAAGGAAAAACAAGCAGGTCTGCAGCTTAATTTCCATGATTGCCTTAGACGCCTTATTCAGAACTAGCCAGATTATTTTCGTATTCGTTTTAATGTGAGGAAGTGAATTTCTTTCTAATTAGCATCCCACTACAAAGAACGAAGTTAATACTGTAAAGAAGGATTGATCCCATGAAATAGTTCTCTGATATAATAATTAGTCAAGAAATTCAATTTGGTTATTGAAATATTAGGTTTAAAGATTGAAATATACGTCGGATTTGGGCTGGCAACCATTCTACAACTTGCAACAACAACTTTGTGGAACCTAACGCTTCACAAATTTGCATTTTTTGTGTACTGACTGAGATTCAGGGAGACATAAAGGATTTTGAGCCCGACAGCCTAAGCAAACTTTAGCGACGACATCATAGTCGAAATTTAGGAGAATAAGTGCATACAACATACACAGTTGTGAGGTGGTCATATATAATGTACTGTTCCTTCATGAGCAACACAGTTACGACCTCGTGTAGAGCTTTTCCATACCGCAGGATAAAGTGTGTGGTGCATGCCGGTGAACGCATTATATGCCTTACCACAGGTAGAGTGCAGATTTTCCATTTTCTGCGGCTCTAGGATGTGAGGGGTGCCGGCCGAAGTGGCCGTGCGGTTAAAGGCGCTGCAGTCTGGAACCGCAAGACCGCTACGGTCGCAGGTTCGAATCCTGCCTCGGGCATGGATGTTTGTGATGTCCTTAGGTTAGTTAGGTTTAACTAGTTCTCAGTTCTAGGGGACTAATGACCTCAGCAGTTGAGTCCCATAGTGCTCAGAGCCATTTGAACCATTTTTGATGTGAGGGGTGATGCACGCTTCGCCCCGGCTCCTTTCACCCTGCGGTACTCGTTTCGACAGCAGGCTGGGCAGGGGTCGTAGTGGAGGAATTGAAACGAAGAAAAATCCCCTCTCCTATCCGGGATTGACGCCTGCACCTCCAGGACGATAGTGTAGTCTTCTACCCGCTAGCTCTTTTCCACATTCTGCTTCAATACGCCGAGTACTGATAGAATGTAGGCTTTAACTGACGCGCGCGACCGCTACGGTCGCAGGTTCGAATCCTGCCTCAGACATGGATGTGTGTGATGTCCTTAGGTTAGTTAGGTTTAAGTAGTTCTAAGTTCTAGGGGAATGATGACTTCAGAAGTTAAGTCCCATAGTGCTCAGAGCCATTTTAACCATTTTTTCACTGACGCTGCTTACTTCAGTTAGTTACGTCCAAGTAACTAACCAAACATGAGCAGCGCCTATTAGACGGAAGGGGTGCGGCTGCCGATCAGTTCCAGTCATTCCACCAGGAAGGAGATACACGGCTCGTGTTTTCTTTAGTTCAACGATGCTTAAAACGGTCAATACAACGGTTCGATCGCGTCCGTATTGTTACTTTGTGCCAGGAAGGGCTCTCAACAAGGGAAGTGTCCAGGCGTCTCTGAGTGAACCAAAGCGATGTTGTTCGGACATGGAGGAGATACAGAGAGACAGGAACTGTCGATGACATGCCCTGCTCAGGCCGCCCAAGGGCTACTACTGCAGTGGACGACCACTACCTATGGATTATGCCTCGGAGGAGCCCTGACAGCGACGCCACCATGTTGTATAAAGCTTTTCGTGCAGCCACAGGACGTCGTGTTACGACTCAAACTGTGCGCAAAAGGCTGCATCATGCGCAACTTCACTCCCGACGTCCACGGCGAGGTCCATCCTTGCAACCACGACACCGTGCAGCGCGGTACAGATGGGCCCAACAACATGCCGAATGGACCGTTCAGGATTGGCATCACGTTCTCTTCACCGATGAGTGTCGCATATGCCTTCAACCAATGATCGGAGACATGTTTGGAGGCAACCCGGTCAGGCTGAACGCCTTAGACACACTGTCCAGCGAGTGCAGCAAGGCGGAGGTTCCCTGCTGTTTTGCGATGGCATTATGTGGGGCCGACGTACGCCGCTGGTGGTCATGTAAGGCTCCGTTACGGCTGTACGATACGTGAATGCCATCCTCCAACCGATAGTGCAGCCATATCGCCAGCATATTGGCGAGGCATTTATGTTCATGGACGACAATTGTGGATCACTTACTTCAGGATAACGATATCGCTCGAGTTGAGTGGCTAGCATGTTCTCTAGACAAGAACCCTATCGAACATGCCTGAGATAGATTGAAAAAGGACTGTTTGTGGACGACATGACCCACCAACCACTCTAAGGATCTACTCCGATCGCCGTTGAGGAGTGGGACAATCTGGACCATCAGTGCCTTGATGAACGTGTGGATAGTATGCCACGACGAATAAAAGCATGCATCAATGCCTATGATACTGGGTATTAGAGGTACGGGTGTGTACAGCATTCTGGACCACCACCCTGAAGGTCTCGCTGTATGGTGGTAGAACATGCAATGTGTGGTTTTCATGAGTAATGAAAAGGACGGAAATGATATTTATGCTGATATCTATTCCAATTTTCTGTATAGGTTCCAGAACTCTCGGTACAGATGTGATCTATACTTTCTTTTGATGCGTGTATTACAGTTGGAAACTGTGTGTTCGTCTTGAAGCAACGTAACTGATGGTGTGCAAATTTCCGGAATTCATTCATCCAGTATTTCACAATGAGAGCACCTAGCGACCAGCAACGACCTTCACACGTAATTTCAAATCTTTTCGTAAGTGTTGCTCGCTGGTACCTCCACAAATTGATGAAAGGGAAAGAAGTACATGGATTAAAAATTTCCGTTGTTAATACAATAAAACGTTAGCATAACGCAAGATGTTTTAGTTTATTACTTTTTTTTTATTATCGATAGTATTCACAACACAGTTTGCACAGAATATGTACTTCTTCATTCCTCATGTCTCCATAACTGTAGCCGCGCTGTCTTAGGTGCATTGTCAAGGTCCGCGTGGCTCCCCCCCGTCAGAATTTCGAGTCCTCCATCGGGCATGGGTGTGTGTGTCGTCCTTAGCGTAAGTTAGTTTAAGTTGGATTAAGTAGTGCTTGAGTTTAGGGACCGATGACCTCAGCAGTTTGGTCCCATAAGACCTCACCACAAATTTCCAGTTTTTTTCGTATTTGCAGGCCTCTGCCGCTAGAGAGCTCTGAATTGTAGCGTGTAACACGGCAGTGTGTAAACTATGTTGGTGCTTGAGAAACAGAGCGTTGTAATCGAAACTTCCTGGCAGATTAAAACTGTGTGCCGGACCGAGACTCGAACTCGGGACCTTTGCCTTTCGCGGGCAAGTGCTCTTACCAACTGAGCTACCCATGCACGACTCACGCCCCGTTCTCACACCTTTACTTCTGCCACGAACCCTGCAGAACTAGCACTCCTGAAAGAAAGGATATTGAGGAGACATGGCTTAGCCACAGCCTGGGGGATGTTTCCAGGATGAGATTTTCACTCTGCAGCGGAGTGTGCTTGGGTAGCTCAGTTGGTAGAGCACTTGCCCGCGAAAGGTAAAGGTCCCGAGTTCGAGTCTCGGTCTGGCATACAGTTTTAATCTGCCAGGAAGTTTCATATCAGGGCACACTCCGTGCAGAGTGAAAATCTCATTCTGGCGTTGTAATCGAATTTCGAATTCGAAGAGTTCGTCCACACATACAGCACCCTCTCCTTCAGCGTGACACCACCAGACCACATACACGAGTACTGCGGCCTCTGCAACAATCCGACGCCTTGGGTTCACTGTAATCGATTATCCTCCGTACAGTTCCGACTTGGCCCCATCCGAGTTTCATCTGTTTACAAAATTGAAGGAACGCCTTCGAGGACTTCACTTTGATGTCCGCCCGTAGTAGCTGAGCGGTCTGCCGGCACGGTAGCTCAGCGTGTTCGGTCAGAGGGTTAGCAGCCCTCTGTAATAATAATAATGAAACAAAAACAGAGTTAATGGATAAACGACGAACTGAAACCGGTGTCTTGCGACGTCCGCCCCGGGCAGATGCAACGAACTAAAACGAACAAAATGAGATTTTTAAAAAAAAGCGTGTTCGGTCAGAGAGGCACTGGCCCTCTGTAATAAAAAAAAACTGAGTAAAAGAATCAACAATCAACTTGAAGGGATGTCACGTGACGTCCGCCTAGACCAAAAGCAACGAACAACACCGAACAAAATAAAAAAAAGTGGTCAGCGTGACGGAATGTCATGCCTAACAGCCCGAGTTCGATTCCCGGCTGGGTCGGAAATTTTTATTCGCTCAGGGACTTCGTGTTGTGTTGTCCTATTCACCATCATTTCATCCCCATCGACACGCAAGTCGCCGAAGTGGTGTCAACTCGAAAGACTTGCACCAGGCGAACGGTCTACGCGACGGGAGACCCTAGACACACGGCATTTACATTTATTTACTTCACTTTGATAGTGATGAAGAGGTGCAAGCAGAGGTGAGATTATGGCTCCGTCAACAAAGTCACTCATTCTAGAGTGATGCTATCAATAAATCGAACTCTCCTTGCGAGAAATGTGTTCGTCACCTGGGTGACTAAAATGAAGGATGTTAATTTTTTTAGGCTTTAAGAGGCTTCACATAAAAAAGTCGGAGACATACTTCTCAGCACGCCCTCCTGCATATATGCCTACCACTGAGTGTTCTCGCAAAATTATTTCTTTGTACGGCGCATACTTCGGGAGATATGAAGTTATCAACATTGGGAAGAGTGAGAAACTAGTTTTTTCGCTTAAAATGTATCGCAAATTACCTCGTGTATGTTCATCCAATGCTTCATAATGAGAGCATCTAGTGACCTGTAACAAACTTTAAGAGTAATTTCAAACCTTTCCTCAGGTATTTCTCGCTTACATACCGAAAGTAAATATTTAAATCATTTGTATTCAGACGTTTGAATCTGCTTTATAGATGGTGAAACGTCTCTCTGTGAAGTCGTTTTATAAGACGCTTGTCGAATTCGGAACAACTTATTCTCTTTACTACCTGATTTTAGCTCAATTCATGAACTCTTCCAGAAAGACTGAGCACTCAAATACGGCCTATTGAATATTATATGTGTGTTTTAATGTAGGGTTTCGGTTATGTTTTGCGGGTCATCGTCTGCTGGGAGCCGACGATGTTGCTTCTCGTTAGAAGGAGAGCACAGGATGACCAACTTAGGTTTCCAATACCTGAACAGCGAGGTTTACCCATCTTAGTCGACGGCTGTTTTTGTGTGTGAGGTTGGTGATGGTGGGCTACCCCTCAGGTTGCTTCCGCTGCATGGGGAGCTAGGTAATCTCGAAAGAGAAAGCGGCACTCTTCGGCGAACGCTTGGTGAGTACGGATCGTAGCTCTTAAGGGGGGGGTTGCAGGTGATAGGAAGTTATGTTTAACTGTTGAAATACACTCCTGGAAATTGAAATAAGAACACCGTGAATTCATTGTCCCAGGAAGGGGAAACTTTATTGACACATTCCTGGGGTCAGATACATCACATGATCACACTGACAGAACCACAGGCACATAGACACAGGCAACAGAGCATGCACAATGTCGGCACTAGTACAGTGTATATACACCTTTCGCAGCAATGCAGGCTGCTATTCTCCCATGGAGACGATCGTAGAGATGCTGGATGTAGTCCTGTGGAACGGCTTGCCAAGCCATTTCCACCTGGCGCCTCAGTTGGACCAGCGTTCGTGCTGGACGTGCAGACCGCGTGAGACGACGCTTCATCCAGTCCCAAACATGCTCAATGGGGGACAGATCCGGAGATCTTGCTGGCCAGGGTAGTTGACTTACACCTTCTAGACCACGTTGGGTGGCACGGGATACATGCGGACGTGCACTGTCCTGTTGGAACAGCAAGTTCCCTTGCCGGTCTAGAAATGGTAGAACGATGGGTTCGATGACGGTTTGGATGTACCGTGCACTATTCAGTGTCCCCTCGACGATCACCAGTGGTGTACGGCCAGTGTAGGAGATCGCTCCACACACCATGATGCCGGGTGTTGGCCCTGTGTGCCTCGGTCGTATGCAGTCCTGATTGTGGCGCTCACCTGCACGGCGCCAAACACGCATACGACCATCATTGGCACCAAGGCAGAAGCGACTCTCATCGCTGAAGACGACACGTCTCCATTCGTCCCTCCATTCACGCCTGTCGCGACACCACTGGAGGCGGGCTGCACGATGTTGGGGCGTGAGCGGAAGACGGCCTAACGGTGTGCGGGACCATAGCCCAGCTTCATGGAGACGGTTGCGAATGGTCCTCGCCGATACCCCAGGAGCAACAGTGTCCCTAATTTGCTGGGAATTGGCGGTGCGGTCCCCTACGGCACTGCGTAGGATCCTACGGTCTTGGCGTGCATCCGTGCGTCGCTGCGGTCCGGTCCCAGGTCGACGGGCACGTGCACCTTCCGCCGACCACTGGCGACAACATCGATGTACTGTGGAGACCTCACGCCCCACGTGTTGAGCAATTCGGCGGTACGTCCACCCGGCCTCCCGCACGCCCACTATACGCCCTCGCTCAAAGTCCGTCAACTGCACATACGGTTCACGTCCACGCTGTCGCGGCATGCTACCAGTGTTAGAGACTGCGATGGAGCTCCGAATGCCACGGCAAACTGGCTGACACTGACGGCGGCGGTGCACAAATGCTGCGCAGCTAGCGCCATTCGACGGCCAACACCGCGGTTCCTGGTGTGTCCGCTGTGCCGTGCGTGTGATCATTGCTTGTACAGCCCTCTCGCAGTGTCCGGAGCAAGTATGGTGGGTCTGACACACCGGTGTCAGTGTGTTCTTTTTTCCATTTCCAGGAGTGTACTTAAGAACATCAGCTTAACTGAAGCGTGTGAAGCGAATTTTTTTTCCGAATGTGCCATAATTATATTGCTTCAAATAGGTGATTTTTGGGTGTTTGAGTTAACAGTGTGGAAGTTACTTTGTTCATTTTGAACAACGGTGAAGTAGAATTTCAAACCGTAAATCTGATTAGGAGAAGCTGGTTAGGATCACTTCAACCGTACGTGAGTGTAATACTGTGTCGAAGCGGGTATGATTTTTAATGATCTTTAATCTTAGATTTTGTGAAAGTTGCTTTTGTCTGTGTGTGTCGATTTTGTGCCACGTGTTTGTAATCAATTACCCTTCTGGTCAACCACGACGCCGCAATAGGTTTTATTTTAACAGTTTGCTTGTTGAGCTATAATTTCTGCAAGAATATCTGATCTTTCGTGCGCTTTCTACAAAGCAGCACAACAGTTTGATTCGGAATGCACCACGTGCTTTAGTTCGGCAGCTTGCAAATAGCAGACGCAGTTAATATGTTGAATAGAATGAGATTTTCACTCTGCAGCGGAGTGTGCGCTGATATGAAACTTCCTGGCAGATTAAAACTGTGCGCGGGACCCAGACTCGAACTCGGGACCTTTACCTTTCGCGGGCAAGTGCTCTACCAACTGAGCTACCCAAGCACGACTCACGCCCCGTCCTCACAGCTTTACTTCCGCCAGTACCTCGTCTCCTACCTTCCAAGCTTTACAGAAGCTCTCCTGCGAGCCAACCAGGACTAGGAGAGCTTCTGTAAATTTTGGAAGGTAGGAGACAAGGTACTGGCGGAAGTAAAGCTGTGAGGACGGGGCGTGAGTCGCTCAAAATGTTCAAATGTGTGTGAAATCTTATGGGACTTAACTGCTATGGTCATCAGTCCCTAAGCTTACACACTACTTAGCCTAAATTAGCCTATGGACAAATACACACACCCATGCCCGAGGGAGGACTCGAACCTCCGCCGGGACCAGCCGCAGAGTCCATGACTGAAGCGCGGCGTGAGTCGTGCTTGGGTAGCTCAGTTGGTAGAGCACTATAACACTCCTGTCCACTACTGCTATACTATAACCTCGAAGCTGGAGGCAGTTTGCAAAACGGAATTATTTTGTTAGAGTAATTATGGTATAAAGCAACAGAGCAGTGTTACCCTCTGAGAGGAATTTTGTTATGTTGACCGTATTGTATCTAATGGAAGTGGCTTATCGAAAGTGGAAGTCAGAATTAAGTAAGCATTTAAACAGCAAGAAATGATATTTTACTTAGCTATACTGTTTAAAGAGTAAAGAAAACGGTCGCCAGGCTAATTAGGCAAGAGAATGATTAACATTCTAGTTTAAGAAATTAGGTATGAGTAACTTTAACGGATAACACAACCTATAATTTACCACACGCGAGTGCAATGAACTCTGACATCTGCCTATGTTAACGTTAAGGTTGGAACTAACAACTAGAGCAGCACAAACTATTTGCAAAAATATAACAGATACCGAAACACATTATTACTTTCAAGGCTTATTCAAACTGAATGGTCTTTATAACATTACTATTAATATTCACTGCAGAATCATTAATTGGACATAGCTTAAGTACTAATTTTCAAACACTTTCCAAATTGACATAGAATTATAAATGTTGTTCACTGCAAAATTATGAGCTGGTAATAGGTTGAGTCTCTCTCATTTAAATACTTTACTATTTAAAATGAAAGTTAATTGGAATTCACTAACAGGTTACTTCTCACTGTCATTTGAATAAAGATATTATTGTTTTCATAAATAGTGGTAAAGGATAACCTGTGGATGTTATTACACTAATAATATGCACTTTCAATACCCGAAAGAAACAAGTGCTTAGCAAGCCAATATAACTTTCCAAAAATGCAATTCACGACTTTTGCTGGAGTGAGACACTATGTTGACAAATTTACAAGAAACTGAATCACCTTTTAACATTTACTACAGACAGCGCTATGATCATTAACTAAGCAAAACTTTATAAGCCTCAGTTTTATGAACTTTTAATCTCTAAAAGAAACAGCCGCAGTCTTCTACTTGCAAGTAAATGATTAAATAGGTGACTTTGAAACTCCACAAAACTGGGAGGCTTTCACAAGACTACATTTGCTACCCCCCACAATTCCACTAAATCTACAGAAAATCTGAACACTTCCTTCTTACCAAAGATCAAACAACATTATTTAATGTTCTGAGGCTTTCATTTTTTTTCCACAAACTAGGACACTCGGTAATCGTAGTTCAAATGGAGAGGAACCTGAGAGGTGTTGTAATAGGAAAAAAATCAAGGTGGGTACATAAATTCGGTTATAAGTTGCCTTATATTTGAGCACTCTAACACATCCAATAAGCTGATCCTTCACTGTACATCATTATAGTACTCCTTTACAGTGATTGCGCAACGTGGTGGTAATTGCAAGTTGGCAGGCGGATTTGCAGACACAATTGCTGGACTCTGGCCCTTCTTAGTGGCGATGATGAATACCAATTCCAGAATCGTTCCAGCTATTTATCCATCCATCCGAGGCATTGGAAAGTAGCAGGAAAAGCCTCTCTCGGAACCAGCACAATATGCAATACTTACATGGCAGTGCACAGTTTGATAGCTCGTCCCCGACTGACTCTTGTTCCACCTTTTCTACCTAGGCCAACCACAATTTGCGCGCGCTACACAGTTCCGTTCCTGAGGGGAACTACCACACCTTTTACACACAAATAACTAAGAACCCTAAGTGAGGATCAGCAGTTTACATAACAGCAACCAAACGCATTAAATAAAACAGAACATTTGCACGTATTGACATTTCTACAAAAAATTATTCGCACAGAAATTACAATTATATACAGTAAGTTTTGTTCCCTCCAAATGGGTCAAAGAATTTAAATGACAGATATACCACATTGCGTAGAATCGAATCATGACATCGAAGTTTTAACAAAGGAAGGAGTATACAATTTTGTGTTATAAATTCAATCAAACAACATTTACAGAAGCTCAACGATGTAACATTAAATAAAACAAAAGCAAAATAAATCAGTAGAGTATGAGAGCTATGGTGTTACACGTGTTTCTTCTTGCTGTAGTTAAATTGTGCTCTGTTACACTCTCACGTAATTCTTACTTAAATATTTCTAGTCAGGCACCAATTGCGTGTAGTCAGGGTGTGCAACCAAGTAGCTAGACACAATAAATAATCTACGTGAAAGATAAATTCTGTCGTGTTGATCTTACCCACTTACTCCGATTTCCAGTCCTGAATTAATCAAGTTGCTTCATGCACGACATGGAGTGCTATTTATCTGGCTACTTAAAGAAATTTGCATACTTGTAACTAAATTATTAAAGTAATTAAACTAATAATTTTCCAGCTCCGTTTTCTTCTAAATGGTTAGGAAGGGCTTGGGCTGGTGGCGACCCTGAATTTTTATCATTATTTGTGTGAGAGAAGCAGCTAGAAACGCGAGATAACTTATATGGCTCGATGAGAAAAGTCGTGAGGATAGTAATTCGTTACAATGGGAATTTGGTTCTTTGAAGAACCGGCGATTTACTGTTGTCGTCCTGCGAGCGACCGTGCTGGTGAAACTCGGCCAGGCAGAAACACGTGAGGCGCCAGGTGCCCCCCTGGGAGGTGCAGGTGAGAAAGGAACGGGCGTCGCGTGATAGGTCGCCGCCACCCGGCCCTGCGACCTTGTCCCTCTGGCCGTCCCTTTGTCTGCCCGCCGCAGTCGCAGCGGTGCACCGGCCCTATACTTCTGCTTCCCACCTAGCAAGGGGAGCAGTTCCTCGCACTCCACATCGTCCGAAAACAGCCAACATGCGCATCTTGAACTCGGTAAGGCAATGGCGAAGCGTGTCTGCGACATTACACACCGTTTATACACTTCTACTTGTCTGCGAGCTTGAGGATCCAACTGAATGAACGATCCATCTTCTTAAGATTCTGGCCAATCTACTAGACTAGGCATAGTCATACGAGGTGCGGCTAGAAAAAAACCGGACTGATGCTGGAAAAAACATTTATTTACAATTATTTACAATTTCATGTTATCTCCTTCAATGTACTCACCTCCTCGGTCTCTACACCGCTCCATACGAATTTTCCACTGTTCATAGCAATGCTGCAGATCATTTTCGGTAAGTCCATACATTACTTCCGTCGCTTTTTCTTTTACTGCTTCAACAGTCTCAAATCTAGTTCCTTTCAAAGCTGACTTGACTTTAGGGAAAAGAAAAAAGTCACAGGGGGCCAAATCAGGTGAGTAGGGTGGATGATCTAAGATGGGAATGTTGTGTTTTGCCAAAAACGTCTTCACTGACAACGCACTGTGAGCTGGGGCATTGTCTTGGTGAAGGATCCATGACTTTTTTCTCCACAAATCGTTCCGTTTTCTCCGTACTCGCTCACGTAGGGTAGCCAGGACGCTAATATAGTAATGCTGATTCATTGTTTGTCCCTCTGGTACCCAATCAATGTGCACAATCCCTTTGATGTCAAAAAAAAAAAATCATCATTGCCTTGAATTTCGATTTTGACATTCGTGCTTTTTTTTGTCGTGGAGAACCAGGAGTTTTCCAATGCATCGATTGGCGTTTAGTTTCGGTATCGTAAGTAAAAAACCACGATTCATCGCAAGTAATAACATTTTGTAAGAAGGTGGGATCACTTTCAATGTTTTCCAGGATGTCAGAACAAATCATTCTTCGGCGTTCCTTCTGTTCAATTGTGAGACACTTTGGAACCATTTTTGGACACACTTTGCTCATGTTGAAACTTTCATGAAGAATCTGCCTAACACTTTCCTTGTCAACTCCTGTTAACTCAGACACTGCTCTGATTGTTAAACGGCGATCTTGTCGAACAAGTTTACCGATTTTTTCAATGTTTGCATCAGTTTTTGCTGACAATGGTCTGCCAGTGCGAGTGTCATCACTGGTGTCTTCGCGGCCATCTTTAAATCGTTTAAACCACTCAAACACTTGTGTTCGCGATGAACAATCATCGCCGTACACTTGTTGTAACATTACAAACGTTTCACTTGCAGATTTTCCTAGTTTGAAACAAGATTTGATGTTAACACGCTGTTCTTTCTGTACACTCAACATTTTCCGACGCACAGACAAAACGTCAACTACTTAAAACAGACGCCACGGGCAGACTGAGTGCAGGAGGCAGATGAAACTCGAGCAGTAGGCGGAGCGAGAGTCACGTGACAGGCCACGCGACTTTCAGCCTTATTGCATTCGTTTTATTGTTTCACCAGTACTAGTCCGGTTTTTTTCTAGCCACACCTCGTACTCTGTAATGATGTACTGCTCGTTTTACATTCTCGACATATAATAATGCTTAAACGCACTGATCGATTGACGTAAATATATTGCTGTATACAGTTTACAGACTTCAACCAACATCTATATAACATGTGGAGAACAATGCCTTTACGTCATTCAGTCAGTGGGTTTAAGCATTTGCACTTACTCCAGGAGCATTCAATAAGCAATGTAAGACATTTTTCCCTCCGCCGATTTTGGTTGGAAAGAAGTGGAATTTGATGTGGGACACCGTGGAATGTTCCCTCTTTGGTCTCTGTACTTTCAGAAAGTTCAGGCAGGTGACGACGCTATACTTAGTATTCAAAATGGAGTCTGTGACGGAGGTGCGTTCCAAGCAGAGAGCTGTCATTTTCTGTTGCCGGAAAATCAGAGCATTGCAGGTCTTGAAACTTCTCATTGGAATGTAAAGTATGACAGTTCTGGAAAAACTCTTATGTTATTTGATTTCCAAACAGCTGAGCAAAACTTAACGTACTCAGACAGTTCTCTCTTTACTTATTCTGATCATCACTAAACTTGTAACCTCCCTTTAGAAAAATTTATGAATGACAGTGCTGGAAAACCTCTACGTTATTTGATTTTCCAACAGCTGAGCAAAACTGAACGTACTCAGACATTTCTCTCTTTAGTTGTTCTGATCAACATTAATGTGACACACAATATTTTTAGCGCAACGCAGTCTGATTTTCAGTAATCCCTACAAAAGAATGGCACTGACTAACAATAACCTATACCTTTCATGAATCGCTTACCTCACAAAAATATTCATTACTCGAACTACTGCAATACAGCGAGCGCCAATACTGCCAACTAAATGAAAGATTCTAACTACTGAAGGCACTAACTACTGATAGGCATAGCTAGCAACTGAAAGATTTTGATAGAGAACAAACAATGTATTTACCTCAATAGTGTTCAAAAGTCACATATATATATATATATATATATATATATATATATATATATATCAGTTCATGACATCCAGTCTTACAAATTTCCTTTTTCTGGCGGACACACGTCCAGATCGTCCACTCATAGTAACCTCTCAAAACTCTGGCATCTCTCTCCCCACATCCATCACTGTTGGCGGCTCATCTCCAACTGCACAACGCTATGCGCTGTTCACATCCAACTGCCCAACACATACACAAGCGAATATTCCAACAATGAGTCCAACCAGCCACAGACTGCACACAGCACAGCCAGGGATTTTAATACAGTTGCCAGCATAAGAACCTAAACAGCCTACTACAACATGTGGAGTACAATGCCTTTAGCCGGCCGGGGTGTTCCAGCGGTTCTAGGCGCTACAGTCTGGAACTGCGCGACCGCTACGGTCAGAGGTTCGAATCCTGCCTCCGGCATGGATGTGTTTGATGTCCTTAGGTTAGTTAGGTTTAAGTAGTTCTAAGTTCTAGGGGACTGATGACCTCAGATGTTGAGTCCCATAGTGCTCAGAACCATTTGAACTATTTGAACAATGCTACTAATTCAGTCAGTTAGTCGAAGGGCATTCAGTAAGCAATGCAAGACTTTTTCCTCTGCCGATTTCGGTTGGAAAACCGTGGAATTTCTTGTGGGACACCGTGCAACGTTCCGTCTTCGGTCTCTGTAGTTTCATAAAGTTCCGGTAGGTGACGGCGCTGTACTTAGTCTTCAAAATGGGGCCTGTAACGGAGGTGTGTTCCAAGCAGAGAGCTGTCAATTCCTTTTGGCGGAAAATCAGAGCATCGCACATATTCACAGGCGCAGGTCTATGGAGACCTGGCAGTGAACAAAAGCACGGTGAGTCTTTGGGTGAGGCGCCCGTCATGATCGCAACAAGTCCGTGCAGACCTCTCCTACCGCCCACGAGCCGGCAGGCCGCACAGGGCTGTGACTCCTGCAACGTTGGAACGTATGGACACTCTCATTCGAGGTGATCGACGGATCACAATCAAACGCCTCGCTGCTTGTCATGGTAATAAACAGATCAGCCTCTTAACGTACTTTGCGTATTTCCACTCAATAATGTCTTATGGAATAGTTTTCTGGGGTAATAACTCACCACTTAGACGTAAAGTATTGATAGCACAAAAGGGAGCAGTGAGAATAATTAGTGGTGTTCACCCAAGGACGTCATGTAGCCACCTTTTCAAGGAGTTAGATATTTTGACTGCACCATCAGAGTACACATATTTGCTAATTAAATTCGTTACAAACAATCCATCTCAATTCTCGAAGAACAGTGATGTTCATACGTACAACACTATTTTTGAAGCTGTCAGTTGCTCAAAAAGGAGTACATTATTCAGCAACAAAAATATTTGCTCATTTGCCCAACAACATAAACTGTCTGGCAGGAAGCAGATCAAGTTTTAAATCTAGCTTTAAAATTGTACCTCTAAATGTAGTTACATGTAAGAACTAAAAATTTCAGTAAATTAATATTAGCACTATTCATGTGTGTGTATATATCTTGTAATCAGACTTGTTCCACATCATATCGATAAAATAATGGGGAAAATGATCTACGGAATATGACATAACTAACTAACTCAGCTGCAAGTCAGCGTTGATGAAATTTCGGCAGACAGAAACACGTGAGGCACTCTTCCACTAGGTGTGGTACTCAAATATGCGTGCCGTCTGGGTTCTTCGCCGCCTAACAGAAGACGATAAAGAGCAACGAAGGACCATCTGCGCAGAATTACATCATCATCATAGGCGATGAAACACGAGTTCATCACTTCGAACAGGGAATAAAATGACAGTCCATGGAGTGGTACCTCATACCTCTCCTCAGAAGAGAAAGTTCAAAGCTGCACCTTGAAGGCCTTCTGGGATTCTGAAGCGGCTATACTGTTTGGGCTCTGAGCACTATGGGACTTAACATCTACAGTCATCAGTCCCGTAGAACTTAGAACTACTTAAACCTAACTAACCTAAGGACATCACACAACACCCAGTCATCACGAGGCAGAGAAAATCCCTGACCCTGGAGGGAATCGAACCCGGGAACGCGGGCGCGGGAAGCGAGAACGCTACCGCGCGACCACGAGCTGCGGACGGCTATTCCGTTTGATGTCCTTTCTCCTGGTACAACGATCTACTCTCAAGTGTATTGTCTTGCTTTCAGGAAAATGAAGAAACGACTTCAGCTACAAAAATTCAAACGAACTTTTCTTTGTCGTTGACAACGTAAGGCGTCACACCAGTCTAAGGACCCGAGAGGAGCTCACAAAACTTCATTGGACTGTTCTTCCTCATCCATCCTACAGTCCTGATCTCCTACCTTACGACTTTCATCTGTTTGGCCCCATGAAGGATGCATTCCGCAGGAAGCAGTCCGTTGATGATGCGGAGGTTATTGATGCAGCGAGACGTTGTCTCCGACGTCGGCCAGTAGAGTGTTGCTGTGCGGGTTTACAGGACCTTCCAGTAAGATGGCCATCTCATTAAACGGAGGTTATATCGAAAAGTGTGGTACCGATAGCTACGATACCACGGCGTAGGTTGGGACTATAACACCGACAGCGTCGACAGCGCCCTCTAGCCAGCGCTGTGCTCTACGAGCTCCGCTCCAGTTTCAGCCCATTTGATCAAGAGCAGACAGCCGGGACACTTCGCACCTCAGGGCAAAGTTATGTGTTACTCTTGTTGGTAAAGCAAAGGTGATTTTAACTCACACTGCAGTACCGAGGGATTTTCACCTTTCCCTGCTCCTACCCACGCGCCGCCTTCCAGTCAGGATACAAAAAAAGTATGTTTTTTTTTTCGCCAAAAGAGTTGAGAATGATGGTGTACTGGAATCCTGAAGGAAACCAGCCCGCTTTCAGAAAAAATTGTGTTGCATTACTCATTATGGTTGGTTGGTTGTTTGGGGAAGGAGACCAGACAGCGTGGTCATCGGTGTCATCGGATTAGGGAAGGATGGGGAAGGAAGTCGGCCGTGCCCTTTCAGAGGAACCATCCCGGCATTTGCCTGGAGTGATTTAGGGAATTACTCATTATGCGCCCCTTGTATCCTTACAATGCAAAACGTTCAACTCATCAATACATAGTATTTCTTGATTTGTTTCCATGTCAAACTGATGTATTACAATTCTTTCGTGTAGATATACAGTCACATATTTTTGGAAATAACACCGTTTATAGCTCTAGAAGCTCTTCGTTGATGTTGTGTGCACTGTTTGTTGTCTTATGTTATCTGTAGACGGCCTAAAAAGTCGAAACCGGTTCACAGCGAAATACTGGGCGAGTCCTTGATTATGTTATAAACTTTCAGGGATAGTGGAGTAGGGTAATGGTAATTGTATCAACTTGAGGTGAGGGATGGAAACGACCAAGCCGAAAGTTATAAGCGAAAATCGTTCTGATGCCTCTGACAGTGGAACACATGTCCCATTACAGCTGTTGCTAACCTTGCAAGTGGGGGAACTTTCAGAGGGGGTGTTTGAAGAACATTCTTGACTGAACATTCTTGATAGATAAACTCCAGTGGAAGACTCTGCAGGAGAGACGCTCAGTAGCTCGGTACGGGCTTTTGTTAAAGTTTCGAGAACATACCTTCACCGAAGAATCAAGCAGTATATTGCTCCCTCCTACGTATATCTCGCGAAGAGACCATGAGGATAAAATCAGAGAGATTAGGGCCCACACAGAAGCATACCGACAATCCTTCTTTCCACAAACAATACGAGACTGGAATAGAAGGGAGAACCGATAGAGGTACTCAGGGTACCCTCCGCCACACACCGTCAGGTGGCTTGCGGAGTATGGATGTAGATGTAATGGTAACTACATAATGATATGTACTATGTTTACATAGAATGTACTGGGTTCTCTGGTCCAACTGGATCGATCGTTGACTGAAAATTGTTAATTGTTGTGTCTGGCTACTTTGAAACCATTTGCAGCCATTCATGGACTTCATGTTCCTAAACAAAGAGGGATTTTGTACAGGTGACAACACACCATGTCAACAGGCCACAATTGCTCGCGACTGGTTTGAAGAACATTCTTGACAATCCGAACGAATGATTTGGCCACCCACATGGCATGAATTCCATCGAACATCTATGGGACATAACCGAGGAATCAGTTTGTGCACAAAAATCGTTCTGATGCCTCTGACAGTGGAACACATGTTCCATTACAGCTGTTGCAAACCTTGCATGGAGGGGAACTTTCAGACGGGGTGTTAAGGACCAGAACAAGAAACAGAAATCTAGTAAACATGACCCCTAAAATGCGTAATTTAAGAGGTATGAGCACTTGTTCATCGTTCTTCAGCTTCTACCGTTTTCTGTAAAGGGAATTTAGTTACACGCTGTACAGTTTCCTTACAGCGTCACGTGCTCACAATGCGACGAGGCGCTGTGCGATCTCGTGCTCAGGAACAACAATGTTTCGGCGCGTAAGTCTTTCGCTCTCTGGTGGACAGTTACGCCTGGTGACTGGTAAGTGTTTGACCAAAGGAGCAACAATCATCTCACATGGCGTTTACTAGGAGTCATTTGAGATTGTCTGGTGACTGTTGATGCATTGCAATCCAGTTTCAGTCATTGTAATTGCCGTGTATGATCTATCTTTCCACCCCACCCCCCTTCCCTCTCCCGCCCCCTCCCTTCCGACCAAACGTGGAGTCTACCGAAACGGTTCTCGCGATTTAGGTGTGCTAATAGTGCACAGTCGCACACACTATCGAGGCTGAGATTTACACTCATATCTTCACAGCTTCCTGCCATTTTCTATATGGTATTTCAAACCACTGTAGAAAACAACACACACTGACAGAAGGATGCGCAGCTATGATTGTGTGGTGAGAGACAGTCCTCGCCGCGACTATAAGACAGTACGGTCTATATAACGTCAGGCAGGTGGAGGATGAACAGAATTATATTCCTGAAAAAAAAAAAACGCAGAAATCAATGTGGGACGCACGACGAACATACCAGTTAGGACAGTGCAGTGAAAACTGGTGTTAATGGGCTACGGCAGCAGGCGACAGACGCGAGTGCCTTTGCTAAGAGTTGCAAGTAGGCTGTTTAGGTTTTTATGTTGGCAACGTCACGTTGCGCTCTGTATGAAAATCACTGGCTGTGCTGTGTGCAGTCTGTGGCTAGTTTGCATTGTTGTCTGCCATTGTAGTGTTGGGCAGCTGGATGTGAACAGCGCGTAGCGTTGCGCAGCTGGAGGTGAGCCGCCAGCGGTGGTGGATGTGGGGAGAGAGATGGCGGAGTTTTGAAATTTGTAAGACTGGATGTCATGAACTGCTATATACACTCCTGGAAATGGAAAAAAGAACACATTGACACCGGTGTGTCAGACCCACCATACTTGCTCCGGACACTGCGAGAGGGCTGTACAAGCAATGATCACACGCACGGCACAGCGGACACACCAGGAACCGCGGTGTTGGCCGTCGAATGGCGCTAGCTGCGCAGCATTTGTGCACCGCCGCCGTCAGTGTCAGCCAGTTTGCCGTGGCATACGGAGCTCCATCGCAGTCTTTAACACTGGTAGCATGCCGCGACAGCGTGGACGTGAACCGTATGTGCAGTTGACGGACTTTGAGCGAGGGCGTATAGTGGGCATGCGGGAGGCCGGGTGGACGTACCGCCGAATTGCTCAACACGTGGGGCGTGAGGTCTCCACAGTACATCGATGTTGTCGCCAGTGGTCGGCGGAAGGTGCACGTGCCCGTCGACCTGGGACCGGACCGCAGCGACGCACGGATGCACGCCAAGACCGTAGGATCCTACGCAGTGCCGTAGGGGACCGCACCGCCACTTCCCAGCAAATTAGGGACACTGTTGCTCCTGGGGTATCGGCGAGGACCATTCGCAACCGTCTCCATGAAGCTGGGTACGGTCCCGCACACCGTTAGGCCGTCTTCCGCTTACGCCCCAACATCGTGCAGCCCGCCTCCAGTGGTGTCGCGACAGGCGTGAATGGAGGGACGAATGGAGACGTGTCGTCTTCAGCGATGGTGCCAATGATGGTCGTATGCGTGTTTGGCGCCGTGCAGGTGAGCGCCTCAATCAGGACTGCATACAACCGAGGCACACAGGGCCAACACCCGGCATCATGGTGTGGGGAGCGATCTCCTACACTGGCCGTACACCACTGGTGATCGTCGAGGGGACACTGAATAGGGCACGGTACATCCAAACCGACATCGAACCCATCGTTCTACCATTCCTAGACCGGCAAGGGAACTTGCTGTTCTAACAGGACAATGCACGTCCGCATGTATCCCGTGCCACCCAACGTGCTCTAGAAGGTGTAAGTCAACTACCCTGGCCAGCAAGATCTCCGGATCTGTCGCCCATGAGCATGTTTGGGACTGGATGAAGCGTCGTCTCACGCGGTCTGCACGTCCAGCACGAACGCTGGTCCAACTGAGGCGCCAGGTGGAAATGGCATGGCAAGCCGTTCCACAGGACTACATCCAGCATCTCTACGATCGTCTCCATGGGAGAATAGCAGCCTGCATTGCTGCGAAAGGTGGATATACACTGTACTAGTGCCGACATTGTGCATGCTCTGTTGCCTGTGTCTATGTGCCTGTGGTTCTGTCAGTGTGATCATGTGATGTATCTGACCCCAGGAATGTGTCAATAAAGTTTCCCCTTCCTGGGACAATGAATTCACGGTGTTCTTATTTCAATTTCCAGGAGTGTACATTATGACTTTTGAACACTATTAAGGTAAATACATTGTTTGTTCTGTATCAAAATCTTTCATTTGCTAACTATGTCTGTCAGTAGTTAGTGCCTTCAGTAGTTTGAATCTTTTATTTAGCTGGCAGTAGTGGTGCTCGCTGTATTGCAGTAGTTCGAGTAACGAAGATTTTTGTGAGGTAAGTAATTTGTGAAAGGTATAGGTTAATGTTAGTCAGGGCCATTCTTTTGTAGGTATTATTGAAGGTCAGATTGCGTTGCGCTAAAAAAAATATTGTGTGTCAGTTTAAGCACAGCCATGTATAATTTTTCAAAAGGGGACGTTTCAGAGTACAACATCGCCTGCAGCGCCTCTCCTGGGCTCCTGGCCATATCAGTTGTATCATAGACGACCAGAAAACCGTGGCCTGGTCAAATGAGCCAGTTGGTAGGAGCTGATGGTAGGGTTCGAGTGTGGCGCAGACCCCACGAAGCCATAGACAACGCACTGTGCAACCTGTCCTTTTTCAAGTTTACATTTTAATGTCCATTGTCTACTTACATGTTTTATAACTGTTAATTTTTGTTAACAACTTGTAATTGATGCCTTTGACACGAATAGGAAAAAACTGGTCCTCTGGTTTGGAGCCGAGTGGAAGGCATAAACCAGAGGCTCACACGATTCTGCGGAGATCGGCGGCGCAAATTTCTCGACCTCCGCTATCGGGTGGAGAAATGTAGGGTCCCCATGAATAGGTCAGGCGTGCACTACGCGCCGGAAGCGGCTACAAGGGTAGCGAAGTAGGTGTGGAGTGCACATGGGGGTTTTTTAGGTTAGAGAATTCCCTCCCCCTAGGCCCGACAAGATGCCTCCTGAGACGCGGCAAGGTAGGAGTAGGCAAAATGCAACAGGGAATAACAATATTAATGTGCTAATAGTAAAGTGCAGGAGCGTCTACAGAACGGTCCCAGAACTGCTCTTATTAATAAATAGTCACAATGCCCACATAGTACTAGGGACAGAAAGTTGGCTGAAACCAGACGTAAACAGTAATGAAATCCTAAACTCAGATTGGAATCTATACCGCAGAGACAGACTCGACAGTGAAGGGGGAGGCCTGTTTATAGCGATAAGAAGTGCAATAGTATCGAAGGAAATTGTCGGAGATCCGAAACGTGAAATAATTGGGGTGAAGGTCACGGCTATAGCAGGCTCAGACATGGTAATTGGATGTCTCTATAGGCCCCCTGGCTCAGCAGCTGTTGTGGCTGAGCACCTGAAGGATAATTTGGAAAATATTTCGAGTAGATTTCCCCACCATGTTATAGTTCTGGGTGGAGCTTTTAATTTGTCGGATATAGACTGGGAGACTCAAATGTTCATAACGGGTGGCAGGGACAAAGAATCCAGTGAAATTTTTTTAAGTGCTTTATCTGAAAACTACCTTGAGCAGTTAAACAGAGAACCGACTCGTGGCGATAACATATTAGACCTTCTGGTGACAAACACACCCGAACTATTTGAAACAGTTAACGTAGAACAGGGAATCAGCGATCATAAAGCGGTCACTGCATCGATGATTTCAGCTGTAAATAGAAATGTTAAAAAAGGTAGGAAGATTTTTCTGTTTAGCAAAAGTGACAAAAAGCAGATTACAGAGTATCTGACGGCTCAACACAAAAGTTTTGTCTCAAGTACAGATAGTGTTGAGGATCAGTGGACGAAGTTGAAAACCATCGTACAATATGCGTTAGATGAGAATGTGCCATGCAAGATCGTAAGAGATGGAAAAGAGCCACCGTGGTACAACAAAAGAGTTAGGAAACTGCTGCGGAAGCAAAGGGAACTTCACAGCAAACATAAACATGAACATACCTTCACCGAAGAGTCAAGCAGTATATTGCTCCCTCCTACGTATATCTCGTCAAGAGACCATGAGGATAAAATCAGAGAGATTAGAGCCCACACAGAAGCATACCGACAATCCTTCTTTCCACGAACAATACGAGACTGGAATAGAAGGGAGAACCGATAGAGGTACTCAGGGTACCCTCCGCCACACACCGTCAGGTGGCTTGCGGAGTATGGATGTAGATGTAGATGTATTGGTAACTCCATAATGATAAGTACTATGTTTACATAGAATGTACTGGGTTCTCTGGTCCAACTGGATCGATCATTGACTGAAAATTGTTAATTGTTGTGTCTTGCTACTAGGAAACCATTTGCAGCCATTCATGGACTTCATGTTCCCAAACAACGAGGGATTTTGTACAGGTGACAACACACCATGTCAACAGGCCACAATTGCCCGCGACTGGTTTGAAGAACATTCTTGACAATCCGAACGAATGATTTGGCCACCCACATTGCATGAATTCCATCGAACATCTATGGGACATAGCCGAGGAATTAGTTCGTGCACAAAATCCTGCACCGCCAACACTTTCGCAATCAGGACATCTATAGAGACAGCACTGCTCAATATTTCTGCAAGGGACTTCCAACGACTTTTTGAGTCCATGTTACGTCGAGTTGTTGCACTACCTCAGGCAAAAGGAGGTATCCAATGACTTTTGTCACCTCAGGGTATATTAAAGGCAGCTTTCAAGGTGAAGTTCTGTGCAGTTTGGCAAGTAGGAAAGAGGTACTCGTTTAGGATGTGAGAGCGATGGTGAGTTGTGTTTGGATGCCAAAGTGAGTAAGAGCATTTCTCACTACGGCCAAGGTTCCACATTCTTGTTCCATTCGAGCTCAGAGTTTTAGTCTGCGAGAAAGTTTCAGACATTTCCAGTTTTCTCTGTTTCTGCGCCTAGCATGTCAAGCGTATCAAGTGCAGCTATATTGCCGGAAAGGAAGTTAGAACACCCATTGAGGTTTTTTCAAATCATTCAAAATTTATTGCAGAAACAATACTTAAAGAGTAGAAGGAATGACTAAATTTACAGATCAATATCTCAAACGGTTCTGACGTACCAGGTATGGACCCACACCGAACCACCCACATCAGTACTCATTACTGACTCTACAGGCGGCGATGTAGGCACTAGCTGTGGCAAGCAGACGATAACAAAGTGTAATGGATCGTAAATGGTGAAAAACTTTGACTTGTGTGAAGCGATTACAGAGATTGGACGTTTTTTATGTTGGAGAGATTTTGCTATTGTTGTGGGACGCTATTAAGGTCCATTGTAAATGTTTAGTTAGTCGACGGCACAATAAACAAATTCAAGAAAATATTACGCATTCAAGGTGTGTATTTATCAATTTATAAAAGATTTGACAAACATTCTTCAGATATCACGTGACGTAGTTCGATAGGAGGTGCAGTGTGGAATGATAGTGCGAGCCTGCATCTTTTCACGGTCAATATTCTTCGAGAAAATATCTCAGAAGCAACAAACTTTTCGTTGATAAAAAGTTGCACAAATTAATCCATACGCATCATACAACAAAGTACCTAATTGTGCCGAACGATCTTCGTAGCGAAATAAACGTTTTAGATATTTCAGGTGGAGCAGATCCGACGAGGAGTATCATCGAGATCGACGCTGCGGGACATACATCTAGCTCACCTGTGGTATTTCAAACCAAAGACTTACAATCTTTAGCTTTTAAAAGACTGAAGCTAAAACCTAAATAAAACTACTGGAAATCATAACTACAAAGACGAGTCTTTTGCTTACAGATTATCATATGGGTTGGACCCTAGACGACTGGAAAACCGTGACCTGATCATATCAGCCCAGATTTCATCTGGTAAGAGCCGATCTCTGGATCCGAGAGTAGCGTAGACACTACGAGGCCATGGACCCACGTTGTCAACAACGCACTATGGAAGCTGGTGGTTGTTTCATAATAATGCGGGCTGTGCTTACGTGGAATGGATTGGGTCCCATGGAAAACTAAACCTATCATTCACTGGAAATAGTTATGTTCGGCTATTTGGGGACCACTTGTAACCATTCATGGACTCCGTGATCTCAATGAAGCGCCATCTCTCTGGGCCACAGGTGTTCGTGACTGGTTTGAAGGAATTCGAGCGAATGATTTGGCCACCCTGATCGCCAGACGTGAATCTCATAGAGGATTTATGGGACACAGTCGAGAGGTAAGTTCGTGCATCGACAACACTTTCGCAATCATAGCTATAGAAGCAGCATGGCTCAATAATCCTGCCGGGGACTTCCGTCGACTTGTTGAGTTTATGCCACGTAGATGTGCGGCATTACACCGGGAAAAAGGAGGTCCGAAACGATATTAGGGGCTACTCCATGACTTTTGTCACTTCCACCACCCTGGAGGTGGAGGACACATTCCACTTCTACAATCTTGTGTCTATATGTGTTTCTGTTTGTCAACGTCTGTTGGCTCGAATTGTGCTTTCCCTAGGTCAAATTTTACTTGTGTGGTCCATGGTATTGTTGACTTGACCCTTTGCAAAATTCAAATGGCTCCAAGCACTATGGGACTTAACATCTGAGGTCATCAGTCCCCTAGAACTTAGAACTGCTTAAACCTAACTAACCTATGGACATCACACACGTCCATGTCCGAGGCAGGATTCGAATCTGCAACCGTAGCAGCAGCGCGGTTCCGGACTGAAGCGTGTAGAACCGCTCGGCCACAGCGGCCGTCTGACCCCTTGAACATATGCCAGAATTCTGGTGGTGTGTCTTGCTGGTGGTAGCCTGCTGATGAGCCTGTAGAGCTTGAACCTACTTTTTCTGATATCTGCTGCTCGGTTAGACATCTTATGTGGTTTTCCTAGAGTGTATTGTTTTTATTGTCTTCTATCAGCTTTTCGACGAGAATTTTTCTAATGATTTTGTGTTGTTTCTTCAGAGTACTTTTGATGTCGTTTTAAGTATAGTGTTAGTGTCTCACTTGAGTGCAATATTTTGGGTTGATTACTATATATTCGTATCTGATCTTTGTTTGAATGGACATGGATTTCTTATTACATATGTCTTGTGTTTTGCCGAAAGCTCTCTTCATTTTTTTCTGTGAGATCTTTTCTCCTACTGTACATTCGGTGATTTCCCATAGGTATTTTAAACCTGTAACTCAGTTTATCTTGCAATATTTTGTGTCTAATTTTTATATGTTTAATTTTGAGCAGAAAAATACAGACTTCTAGAAAGATTTACTCGCCAACGTTTTTTTGCATATTTTTTAGTACTTCTATTTGTTTGGTTGCTGTTGCTCCATTATCCCAGAGTACGACTAGGTCTTCAGGTCCTGGGATCGTTCTAGTTGCGTTTGTTACCAATGTGCTTAGATTTCCAGTTCTTTTTACCATTCCCTCATTAGTTTGTCCAGAGCTAAGAGGTGTGTGAGGAAAGTAATGAGACATTCGACACTACGAACGATCAGGCAACGCTGTGTAGTACTTGTGTAGACCGGTGTGTTCATCGCTTCCAGATGCTCAGTTCGAGTTTCAGCTCCGTACAGCTGTCACGTGATTTGTGAGAGCGCCAAGTTACGCTTTTGTTGTGTTATGAAAATGGAACAGCGGAATTTATAGCAACGTTATGCCGTCGAATTTTATGTTAAACTTGGTGAATCTGAGAGTGTGACCTTTAAAAAGTTGAAACAGGTATATAGGGAACAACTCTTACGAAGAGCACAATTTTTTTGTTGACACAAATTATGTCTGGAAGGCCAAGACCACAATGAAGGAGATCCTCGCTCAGGGAGGCCATCAGCTTCAAAAACCGACGAAAACGTCGGACCCGTGGGTGTTCTTGAGATCAGATCGGCGTTTAACAATAAGTATGTTGGGCGATCTGTTGAACACTTTCATCGTACATCAAGTTCGACGTTTTGTACATGCGAAAGGTTTGTGCTAAAACTGTGCCGAAAAACCTCAGTACACAGCAGAAGGACACTCGAAGAAACGTGTGTGTTGGTCTTCTTGAGAGGATGATCAACGGCCAGTAATGGTTCAGTCGTGTAATCACAGGTGATAAATCCTGGATTTTTCAGTAAGAAACTGAGATAAAGTGTGAAAGTGAGGAGTGGCAGACTGCGACATCTCCTCGGCCAAAACAGGCTCCAATGAGCAAATCAAAGATCAGACAATGTTGATTTGTATTTTTAACACTAGGTGTAACGTGCATAAAGAATTTGTTCCTCCAGAACAACCGGTCAACCAAGTGTTTTACAAATATGTCCTTGAAAGACTCAAGAAACTGGTGAACTAAATCAGACCGAACATTGCACACAACGTCCCATGTCGTATGGCCACTTCCATCACGGAATTTTTGATCTCAAAAAGGCATTCCTATTGTTCCTCAGTTGTCCTGTTCACCTGATCAGAGTCCTTGTGACTTTTCTTTTCCCGAAATTGAAAAATGTCTTAAACTGACTTCATTTTTGGAACCTAGAGACTATGGAGAAGAATATGAGCCTTCCAGCGCTCCTACCAAGACTGGGACAACGGCTCTGCCCGTGTATAGCTACCGAAGGGAACTATTTTGAAGGGGCGATATTGTTGATTGAAAAAAATAAAAACTAAGGTAGACGAAACATCGGCCTCATTGCTTTACTCACACAGCTCGTGGGTTGAACAATAGTGGGGATAATCCTTCACCTTGACGTACTCCGGTGTGATCATGAAGGAGTAGAGATTTCACCCATGAGTTTACCTTTCAATGTTGTGCCGGCCAATCTGTTCGATTAGCCGCAGTGTTTTTAGTCGAATCCCTGTTCTTCTAAGACGCTGAAAAAGAACTGTCGATCAACAGAAACGTACGCTTCCTTTAAATCCATGAACGCGCAAATGACTGGAGTATTCCTGATGGCCTTGTATTTTAGAATTATTTTCAGGTTGAAGATTTGCCCTGCACACGAGCGACCGGGATGGAAGCCTGCCTGGTATTCACCAGTTTTGTGTTCTAACTGCTCTTGTGTTCTCTTGAGTAAGCACGCTGACAAAATTTTGAAGGTGACGTGAAGCAGGGAATTCCTCTGTAGTTGTTCACATTCGCCCTGTCTCCTTTCCTGCACAGCGGATGGATAAGTGCACATTTCTAGTCTCCAGGAAGTTTTTCTGTTTGCCAGATGGTTATAATTATTTGTGTAAGTTCCTATAAAGACTTTGGTCGGATGTTCTTTAGTAGTTCTGCAATGATGCCGTCTTCACCAGATGTCCTGTTGTTTTTTAATTGAGGTAGATGTTTGTGGACCTCTCCACATGTCGGTGTGAGCGATTCTGGGTAAGTGGAGGTGCAGTCCAGTGTTGGGAATCTTGTTTCAGGTGGTGCAGGGTAGTTAAGGAGGTCAGAGAAATAACGGGCCAGTTTCTGAAAATTCTCTTGATTAGTTAATGCGAGTTTTCCTTCTATTTTGCTGAAGCGTAAGTTTTGAGGTGTGCGCTCGCGGACTTTCCTTGCGAAAGGCTTGTAGAATTCTCTCGTATTATGGTATATATACTCACATGATTTCACTATTAACTTTATCAAAGTTCTTTTCCACATCAACAAATGTTAACTATGTCTCTCCAAAAAATTCTGTATATTTTTCAGTCGTATGTTTCATCACAAGTGCTGCGTCTCTTGTCAGTCTCCTGTACGCAAACCTATTTGTTCTTCACGTAAAAAGCACTGTGGCATTATTTTTCATTTGCTGTTCAGGAGCCTAGCAAAATCCATGTACGTTGCGTCCAACAAGCTACCCCTGCTACAGTTTTCTTAGTTACTTCTGTCTTCTGTTCCTTTGTATTGAACACTAAACTCATGTTGTTGCTGTTGTGATCTTCAGTTCAAAGAATGGTTTGATGCAGCTCTCCATGCTACTCTATCCTATGCAAGCCTATTCATCTCCGTATAACTATTGTAGCCTATATCCTTTTGTATCTGCTTGCTATATTCATCTCTTGGTCTCCCTCTACGATTGCCCAACTCTTCCCTCAAGTACTAAATTGGTGATATCTTGATGTCTTAGACTGTATCCTACCAACCGATCCCTTCTTCTACTCAGGTTGTACCACAATGTTTGTCTTCTCCCCAGTTCTATTGAGTACCTCCTCATTAGTTACGTCATCCACCCATCTAATCTTCAGCATTCTTCTGTAGCACCACATTTGAAAAGCTCCTATTCTCGTGTAAACTATTGATCGTCCAAGTTTCGCTTTCATACATGGATGCACTTCATACAGATACTTTGAGAAAAGTCTTCCTAACACTTAACTCTGTTTCTTAGAAGACATAGTCGCCGTTGACTGTATAAAATATTTATTGTTACTATTGCAATATCAGCCTTATGGCCATTTTCAAGTAAATGAAAGTGGCCATAAGGCCGAAATTGCAATAGTAACAATAAATATTTAATACAGTCAACGGCGACTATGACGTCTTTTAAGAAATATTATATGACTGAATCGCCACCATGAGAAGTTAACTCTGTGCTCGATATTAACAAATTTATCTTCTTTGGAAACACTTTTCTTGCCTTTTTCAATCTGGATTTTATATACTCTGTACTTCTACCATCATCATTTATTTTGCTGCACAAATAGCAGAAGTCGTCTATTACTTCAAGAGTCTCATTTCCTAATCTAATTCTCTCAGCATGACCTGGTTTAATTCTATTACATTCCATTATCCTCGTTATGCTTTTGTTGATGTTTGTCCTATATCCTCCTTTCAGTACACTGTCCATGCCGTTCAACTGCTCTTCCAAGTCCTTTGCTGTCTCTGACAGCACTAGAGTGTCATCAGCAAACCTCAAAGTTTTTGTTGCTTCTGTTTTTTTCATTGCTTCTCCCTGGAGTTTAATTCTTACTCCAAATTTTTCTTTTGTTTCCTTTCCTGCTTTCTCAATATACGGATTAAATATGAACGCTAAACTCACATTCACTGTTAATTATCGATCAGAGACATGCGATCTTCGGTACCTAACACTAACCACTATTTTCTGCACATGAATTATGTATGGTTCCCATTCAGCATCTCAGCCAGAATGTGTTTACGTAACGTGTAACATAGCACCAATCTGATTTCTGTTATAACAGAATATATATTTACCAGTCTACTGAATTTTATACTGCGACAGCTCTTAGCGTTAGCCCTGTTTCGTACAAACATATACCTCGGTCCCACCTCCATCTACCCTCGGCTCTCGAACGGTCTCGCTGGATAGGTATGAGTATTCGTGTTTTATGCTGACAGCTAGAACCGCTCTGGAAGTTGTAAATGCGCCGTAGCATAACAAGATAGAGCCAGCTGTTGTAGAGATAAGATTTGTAGAAAGAAATTTCGCCGGGAGAATATTGAGGACCATTAACGCGGCGGCCACGGATTTCTAGGTCGAGCGCTGGGCATTCGTATGCAAATCCAATGCAGTCGCGCTGGCGCGTTTCGCGTTTTCGCTGCTCGCCCCAGATGGGCGACGGTCTGTGGAAAATGGCTACAGCGCTGGAGCGAACACATACACACACACACACACACACACACACATACTCTCTCTCTCTGTCTCTCTCTCTCTCTCTGTCTCTCTCTCTCTCTCACACACACACACACGCACACGCACACAACATTGCACGCAAACACCACGCACTCGCTTACACGCAGACGAGCGGAGTGGAAGAGATATGCGGTATGTAAACAGATTTACAGCTACCGTACGGCACTCGATTTTTGTAACAAAAGTATTGTTTTGAATTTCGCAACAAAAATGGTGCAAAAGTGAACTTCTACGCTCGGTGCTGCCTTTGTGAAAGTAACGACTTGCTAAACTGCATATCCTTTCGAGATCTAGGCCCATCTAACACTGCAGATGTGAATTTCAGGATCCGATGAATGGAACGACATTGTAATGATGGATTGAGAGTAAACCGATGAGAGACGAAAGAAATGGGAAACGGTAGAAATATTAGCGATAAGATTAACATAAAAATTGGGTTTTATAGACTGAAGCGGCGAGTGAAAAAGTGTACCAAGGCTGGGAATCGAACCCGGATCTCAAGCTTATAAGGCAGGTGCGTTAGTTACTAAGTCACCTTGGCTGAAGTGCTATTCCAGATTTTTTTAAATCTCATTTTGTTCGTTAGTGTCGGTTCTATTTGTTCGGGGCGGACGTCCCATGACGGTGATCCATTACCTCAGTTTTTTTTATTACAGCGGGCACCTAACCCTCTGACCAAACACGCACACGAGGTGATGAGGTGAGCTTCGACAATTCTATTCGTGCGTAAGGGGTAATTTAAAGTAGACAGGAGCGGCAGTGAGAATTTGTAACGAGAGGGAGGCCTGCCAGGTGAATTAGTGGCTAACACACCTGTGTAGGAAGAAGGAGACCTGGATTCGATTCCCAGCCTTGGAACAAATTTTCATTCGCTGCTTCACTCTGTACAAATAAAATCATATATATTTGAGGCCTGTAAACGCTCTGAAATTGAATTATTTTATTTGTATAAAAACCGGGGACCATGAAGTGGATGGAATGTGGAAGCAAAAACTGCATGAAAAACGAAGAATGGATGGCGTAAAAAGCGCGGGCAAAGAGGGCATTCCTGGCCAAAATAAGTCTCTTAGTACAAAACATAGGCTTTAATTTGAGGAAGAAATTTCTGCCAATGTACGTTTGGCGTTCTATGGTAGTGACTCACGGACAGTGGGAAAGCTGAAAAAGAAGGGAATCGAAAGATTTCAGATGTGGTCCTATAGAAGTTGTAAATTAGGTGGACTGATTATGATCAGGAATGAGGAGGTTGTCCGCAAAATTGGCGAAGAAAGGAACATAAGGAAAGCACTGACAATAATAAGGGACAGGATGATAGGACGTCTGTTAAGAGACCGGGGAATAACTTCCATGGTACTAGAGGGAGCTGTAGAGGGTAAAAACTGTGTGGGAAGACAGAGAATGGAATACATCCTTGTGATAACTGAACAAGAGGAAGAATTTGTGGCGAGACGCATGAAAACAGTAGTGAGCAACACTTGTTGAGAAATTGTTGTCTTTTGCAAATCATTTAATCTAAATTTAATTCTATCCGTATTTTGCGGTTTCAAACGTGATTGTACTCAATACACTCGAGGTATGAATAAAAACCAGTCACAACTTTTCGTGTTTCATTCAGTACACGATGCATTTCGGACCTTGTAGCTCCATCGTCAGGTGTAATTCGCCTTAATACATGCTTTATTTTTTCTCTTGCATGAGATGAAATGCATATTCCTGTCACGGAAAGGTTTGATGTTAGACTACGAACGTCGTAAGTCCGACGCGGAAAATACGTGCGAAATATTGGAAACTTACCAAATAATCCAAGAAAAGCGTTTTTAACTTTTTAGCAACAGCATAAGTGTTTTCCTCTACTATTTCGCACATATTTTCCGCGTCTGACTTACGAAATTCGTAACCTAACATAAAATCTTTTCGTGACAGGAATATGCATTCCATCTCATTCAAGAGAAAAAAATAAAGCACGTATTAAGGCGAATGAGACCTGAAGATGGATCCACATGGTCTGAAACGCACCGTGTACTGAATGAAACACGAATAACTGACTGAAGGCGTTTTTTGATTTAATCTAAAGTCGTTAAAATATTTTTGGAAAGCATGTAGAAATGCTTTTTAGTTAAAAGTCTGCAGAATACGTAAATCCAACTCTCAAAACCGGAGGAATCAAAGTAAACGATTTGATTACATTTAACAAACACATGTCTGTCATTGTACAGACATATTTTTATAATGCTTATACTTTCATTTCACCTTTCAACTACTATATGGTTTGTCCTAGTCTCTTTGCTTTCTCTGTGAGCAGTACGATGGTGTCAGCAAATATTTGGTGATCCATTGTCTTATTTGCTCTCTCAGAAATTACTGCTCTATCATTTCCGACAGCTGTATCGTAGCTCTTATAGGCAGTGTTTTTAATACGTGATGTATTATAATTAAAAGCGAAATGATTAGCTGTTAGTCGAAGCGCTATCTTGAACGTTTCCCTTTACTCTTCAACTTTCTCCAAGGAACTGCTGTGTTAATTTCTCAGAAATTATTTTGAAAGGCCACCATAGTATATTTCAATAAACTTAAACGGTATTTAAAGATTCTGTATAACAACAAAAACAAACAAAGACATTTGTATTTTGCAAGTGTTTCGTTTCGTTATTGGTTGTGCATGTAAACTGGTTTCCAATTGTTAAAGATTCTTGTATGGCTTTGTTGTAACGTTAACCCGAACAAACCAAGTGGTGTGCTTATGTAAACACTATTCCATAACAAATGTCACTAAATCCATCTGAAACTGTCTAACTGTACTGCAATTAACTTTAACCTAAAATAATTAGAAAACGTAAAACTGTATACGTAATAAGTTGTTGTTGTTGTTGTGGTCTTCAGTCCTGAGACTGGTTTGATGCAGTTCTCCATGCTACTCTATCCTGTGCAAGCTTCTTCATCTCCCAGTACCTACTGCAACCTACATCCTTCTGAATCTGTATAGTGTATTCATCTCTTGGTCTCCCTCTACGGTTTTTACCCTCCGCGCTGCCCCCCAATACTAAATTGGTTATCCCTTGATGCCTCAGAACATGTCCTACCAACCGATCCCTTCTTCTAGTCAAGTTCTGCCACAAACTTCTCTTCTCCCCAATCCTATTCAGTACCTCCTCATTAGTTATGTGATCTACCCATCTGATCTTCAGCATTCTTCTGTAGCACCACATTTCGAAATCGTCTATTCTCTTCTTGTCCAAACTAGTTATCGTCGATGTTTCACTTCCATACATGGCTACGCTCCAAACAAATACTTTCAGCAACGACTTCCTGACACTTAAATCTATACTCGATGTTAACAAATTTCTCTTCTTCAGAAACACTTTCCTTGCCATTGCCAGTCTACATTTTATATCCTCTCTACTTCGACCATCATCAGTTATTTTGCTCCCCAAATAGCAAAACTCCTTTACAACTTTAAGTGTCTCATTTCCTAATCTAATTTCCTCAGCATCACCCAACTTAATTCGACTACATTCCATTATCCTCGTTTTGCTTTTGTTGATGTTCGTCTTATATCCTCCTTTCAAGACACTGTCCATTCCGTTCAACTGCTCGTTGTCTTGTGAAATTCTGTACTGTGCAGTGTTATGAACAGTGCTACAATCCGTCACGTCATTGTACTTGTCTTACAGATCCAACCGAGAGAAATAAAAATTCTACATAAATTTACAAATCGAACATTGAAAGAATAAATGTCCAAAATGCTTGTACGAAAATGCGCTGTAATTTTACATACACCAAGTAACGAAATAAACTGTACGAATAACAATGTCCACCAACGAAATTAAATGTGAAGTGAACTTTACCTAAACTGACACTGATGATAGATATGAAATACAATGCTTAAATGTAAATGATCTCATGGTGTACTGACAGTAATGTTAAGCTGACAAATTTTCATGACTTACCTTGTGGCAACGGAAACTCGATACTGCTCGAAAGTAGTGAAAATTAAAGTGCAATGCGGCAGCAGACCAGCCAAAGAAAAACCTTGCCAAGTGCAATGGAAGGAAAAGCAATTATGCTATGCATGTCACACTTTATTTTGAGTAACTTCGTTCCGTTCAATGCAATACGCCGACGCACTATTTCGAAACAAAATTATCGTAAGCAGATCATGTAAGAAATCTGAACAGACTGAATGAAAGGAGATTAGCATTCAAAAACTGCATTGAGAAACTCTGATTCCTTAACAATTACAACTATCTTCACAAAATTCATTTCTTATTAAAAATATTACTCTGCTATATCCTGCGTTACTACAGTGCTTGATTTGTGACGGGCCGCACCGGTACCTCTGATGAAAAAAATTCAGAACCTCAGACTTTGAGATTGCAGGTCCGTAGATGGTGGTATATGGAGCCACGCTTTCCCACCCAAGTTTTGCAATAATTAAAGCAGTCCTTGCTTGAACTGACTTAGTGATCCACCGCTTAGGAATTCTTCCTACCTATTACGTGGAGATGTTCTCGTAGTTTTATATCCCCCTGTAAAGTCGTAGCAGTGCCGTCGGTCTCGAAAACTGTGTCTTACGTAACGAAGCCGGGAAAAATTTTTGTGCAAATAATTTTTATACGGGATGCCACTATGGTGCGTTTATTTAAGAAACACCGTAAAGTGAAATGCCAACGGCCTTGCCGCAGTGGTAACGCTGGTTGTCGTCAGATCATTAAGTTAAGCGCTGTCGGATTGGGCTAGTTCTTGGATGGGTTACCATCCGATGTGCCGAGCGCTGTTGGCAAGTGGGTTGCACTCAGCCCTTGTGAGGCAAACTGAGGAGCTACTTGACTGAGAAGTAGCGGCTCCTGTCTCGGAAACTGACATACGGCCGGGAGAGCGGTGTGCTGACCACATGCCCCTCCATATCCGCATTCAGTGGCGCCTATGGGCTGAGGATGACACGGCGGCCGGTCGGTACCATTGGACCTTCCAAGACCTGTTCGGACGGAGTAAAATGAACTAATTATAAGCTAACTGTTAACGATACCAGGCCGGCGGTTGTGGCCGTGCGGTTCTAGGCGCATCAGTCTGGAACCGCGCTGCTGCTACGGTAGCATGTTCGAATCCTGCCTCGGGTACGGATGTGTGTGATGTCCTTGGTTAGTTAGGCGTGAGTAGTTCTAAGTCTAGGGGACTGATGACCCCATAGTGCTCAGAGCCATTTGAACCTCTTGAACGATACGAGAGTACGGTCTACCGCATTACTGGATCAAGAGCCATGCTATCAACGACTATGGCACACAGTCTGTAACTTCAGTGTACAGTCGGTGTAGTTCGTATAAGATCGTACAGCTTCGGTTATGCCAAAATTATTCATTATTTATTACTAGCGTTGTATTCTGGCATTGTAAAATTACTGAAAGATAGTACTTATGACTTTTATACTCCTCCTAATGTCTGAGTGGCCAAAGGCAGCTTCTGTTAGGAAATACTTATTAATAACAGATAATTGATTCGCGCCATAATAAACGCATTTCCCTACGTATTTTTTGCTGATGTCACGAGCGATTTGTGCATCGGCACCTCATCCCACTGGTTCTAAAAGCGCCAGATGGCCAACCGCTCTGCTAGCTAGCGTGGGAACTTACCGCTCATACCTTACTCTGTATGTACTGCAACACTGATAGAGTCACTTCACAAATGTGAAACAGGAAACGCGAATTAAAGTATGATGCGCTCTTATTTGCAAATAAGGGGTACCTTACAAGATGTAGAACGGTAGAACTTTAGGGGAAAAAGTGTTTAGTCTTTTTTGTTCGCTTGCAGTTGGAAAAACGAGATAAGATTAAAGCATTTCGTGAGAATGTTTTTGACAATTGTGAGAACGTTGGTGGAAATTGTGAAAACAAATACGAAGTATGCAACAAATTAGCTCCCGTTGAAAACTACTATCAAGACATTTCCAGTGTCATCTACTGAATGTAAAAGAAGGTTTTCCGAAATGAATCTTATCATTACTGACGCTGGAGCATCTCTGCTAACAAAAAGTGTTTTTCTGAAGTTGAATGGCCCTCCACTAACTCGCTCTGACCCTTCAGAGAACGTGGAATTGTGACTGCTTCGTGGACGGCACTCTGATTTTGAGGCCAACAGCAAGGAAACAGAGAGAGAGAAGGAACATACAACGAAAGCCTTTCAAAGTTTGATACTTTTATAAACTGTAGCATTAAAAACATTTAACTTTTTTAACTTTTCGGTATCTTATAGTTTATAATTGCTATGTGTTTACCTTACTGTAACTTTTTTGTGGCAAATCGTAAATTGAGAAATAATATTTAAGCAACGTGTAGTAAAAGATTGTTGGTGCTGTAATCTACCGCCTCCTTCCTGCTTGCAGCAGTTGTCCATATTAATCTTTTATGAAGATTTGTAAAGAGCGAAGATTACAATAAACTTGCTAGTTTACTTATCTTTTCACGTAGAGTTGGCTCCAGTTCTTATCTATGGGTCCGATTCTTGAAGCTGAAATTCTCACATTTTAGGGCCTCATGGCTGAATTGATCTCAATAAATTTGAAGATTGTTGTTGCGGAATTTTTGTTTCTACATTAATACATTTTGTCACATTTTAGTATATTGTACAGTCTTTCTATTTTTCACATTAACAAAGCCGAATTTTGCATTGTTCAGACAAAACACAAAAATACGTCCGATCACATCAGACGCATGCTTACCACTGTCTCACTCAGCGGAGATAACAATATTCCACGGGGTTTACAAGTTTTCTTGACAAACGGATTTCTATTAGTTTCGATTATTATTTCATAAATGAATCCAGAAATAAACATAGTAAACAGTAATAGACTGCTTAGTTAATAATAGAAAGTGTGCTAAATAATTCGTAATTTAATTGAAAATAATTTTAACTGTAAATCAAGAACTAGTATTTATCAATTATAACATCCAAAATAAAGTAATTCCTTTTCATAAATTTAAGCTTGAAATACAACATACTGTGTATGAAATTATATGAAAGTTTTCAGAAAAACAGCTGAGATAATACTGACCTGTCCAAAATTCGAAAAATAATACTCGTATCGACAACTACTGCTGAAGAGAAGTAATGCTAGAGGAGGCTGTCCCGTTGCAGTGCACATGGGAGAGTTATTTTTTACCAATACATTTTACACTCTTATAATGCTCAGAAATAGCATTGAAATAAAGCTTCAAGAAGTCTAAATTTCAAAACAGCCCCATCCCTCCTACGGAAGGTCACAGCATTGAAACTTTTTTTTAAAACAAATCAAGAACTTATTTACTGAAATAGTAAAGGAGCGGTGACTCTGTGACTGTAAGTGCAAGCTATGTGAGCAAATGACCTTGTCTAATCACGTCTCGACAGTAAAACTAATTGTCGCGAATAAAGAAAAAATAATGCTAAATATTTGCCTTTTTCAAACTCGTGACAAGTTACTTGCAAGCAAGCATTGCAGTGACAACATCACCTGAATATCTTCATATTTCTCATATCAATCTTTACAAAATTATATTTCCAGAAAGATACGAGACCGCTCAGTAGCGAGACCAACACCCGCCTCTCTCTCTTACTTGTCATCGAAAGCTCGTCTTGTTACGACAGTTCTTTTCACAACGTAGATCACATTCAGAATCTGTTTGGCGCAAAATATCCACTATTGAAGACTTGTGTTCGAAAAATATCCGGTGTATGGATATGAAGAACGACACATCGAATAAAAAAAAAAGACCTCACATCAGTTTCATTGAAAACCAAAAATAAGGTAGAAACCTTACAATTTACTTCACAGAGCTGGTGTATGACCTGTGTTCTACTTTTGTGATACGAGCTTGTTCCGACAGTAGCTTCACTTTTAGAAAACAGTTTTCTTTCAATTTGTACAGGGTGTTCCATAATTAATAGCGTAAACTGAACCATATGATAACAGAAGCAAATAAGTTCCATTAAGCATGTGTCTACAAACAAAAACGTGTGCGAGGTAATTTCGAAGGTGTGGTTAGGAGAAGGAACTGGCTTTAGTATGAAATATTGTCCCAGTTAGTAAAACTTCATTTGAAATGTAAGATTTCTACGTTAAGTCTCCAATTAATTGGTGCCAAATTTAACTGATGGTCTACCTTAGCAAGAAATACAACACTATTTCAGCGCGATAATTGTTACACTTCTCTCTGCACTCGTACTAGTTAAGGGAGAGGTTCCAGGTGTAGTCCTAGCATTTGGACGTGTTTCTCAGACGAAAGAATAGTTGTCGGCAATGTGGTGGTTTCTTAGATTCTGGCGGAGGCCGAGTTCATACAACGACACATGCAGAATATTAGATCACTTTATTGTAACTTGAACAAGATGAAATATTTAACTTTGTAAAAATCCATTGCCACAGGACTGTCACGTGCATTTTTATTGCCACTGAGCATTAATGTATCCCGTGATACCGTACAACGTAGAGAATGACAGTTATTGAACTCTATAAAATAAAATCGTCGTAACTTCTGAACGGTTTGCATTAGGACGTTCAAACTGCACGGTTGGCAGCGGGGCATGGTGGGAATTAGTATGCGCTCTGTTGTTTGGTTTCGCGACGAAGCCAACATTCATTTGGGTGCGCTCGTCAATAAGCAAAACTGGCGCAGTTGGGGGACTAAGAATCCGCATTTCGTGATCGAGAAGTCTCTTCACCCTCAACGGGTGACTGCGTGGTGTGCAGTGTCCAGTCATGGAATAATCGGTGCGATATACCTTCATGGCACCGTGACCACAAAACAGTACATGAAGGTTTTGGAGGATGATTTCGTACCCATTATCCCAAGTGATCCTGATTTCGACAAGATGTGGTTCGTGCAAGACAGAGTTCGACTCCACCGAAGCAGGAGAGTGTTTGATGTTCTGGAGGAGCACTTTGGGGATCGCATTGTGGCTCTGGGGTACCCTGAGGCCACTAGCATGGGCCTCGATTGGCCGCCATATTTTCCGGATCTGAAAATATGCGACTCCTTTTTGTGGGGCTGTATTAAAGACAAGGTGTACACCAATAACAAAAAAAAAAAAAAAAAAAAAAAAAACCATTTCTGAGATGAAAACAACCATTCAGGATGTTATCGACAACATCGATGTTCCGACACTGCAGCGGGTCATGCAGAATTTCGCTATTCGTCTGCGCCACAACATCGTCAATGATGGCAGCGATATCGAACATGTCAGAACCTGAATAATATCCGTAGCGACGTTTGTATGTTGAATAAAGTGTGTGCACGCTGTATTTTGTAATTAATTTACGTTTTCTTTTCATGTACACACATCATTTAAAAAAGGTTAGGCTTCACCTCTGTTCCTAGAGTTCGGCAACCTATACCGAAAATTGGAATAGAGATCAACATAAACATCATTTCCGCCCTTTTTGTTGCACATGAAAACCACACATTGTATGTTGTACAGCGAGACCTTCAGAGGTGGTGGTCCAGATTGCTGTACACAAAAAAATGGCTCTGAGCACTATGGGACTTAACGTCTGAGGTCATCAGGCCCCTAGAACTTAGAACTACTTAAACCTAACTAACCTAAAGACATCACACACATCTATGCCCGAGGCAGGATTCGAACCTGCGACCGTAGCGGTCGTGCGATTGCTGTACACGCCGGTACCTCTAATACCCAGTAGCAAATCCTTTTGCATTGCTGCATGCCTGTAATCGTCGTGGCACACTATCCACAAGTTCATCAAGGCACTTTTGGTACTGATTGTCCCACTTCTCAACGGCGATTCGACGTACATCCCACAGAGTGGTTGGTGGGTCACATCGTTCATAGACAGCGAGGGTCCACTCTAATCGAGCGATGTCCTTATCATGAAGGAAGTCATTCACAAGTTGTACACAATGAGGGAGCCAATATGCTGCCGATATGGTTGCACTATCGGTCGCAGGGTGGCATTCACGTATTGTACAGCCGTTACGACGCCTCCCATGACCAACAGCGGCGTAGGTCGGCCCCATATGATGCCACCCGAAAACAGCAGGGAGGCTCCAGCTTGCTGCACTCGCTGCACTGCTGCACTTGCTGCACTCGCTGTCTAAGGCGTTGAGCCTGACCTGGCTGGCTCCAAACACTTCTCCGACGATTGTCTGGTTAAGGCATATGTGATACTCATCGGTGAAGAGAAGGTGATGCCAATCCTGAGCAGTCCATTCGGCATGTTATTGGGCCCATCTGTACCGCGCTGCATGGTGTCGTGGTTGCAAAGATCGACCTCTCCATGGACGTCGGAAGTGAAGTTGCTCATCATGCTGCCTGAAGCGCACATTTGCGTCGTAACACGACATCCTGTGGCTAATCGAAAAGCATTATTCAACATGGTGGCATTGCTGTCAAGGTTCCTCCGAGCCATAACCCGTAGGTAGTGGTCAACCACTGCAGTAGTAGCCTGGACACTGCCCTTGTGGTTCGATCCCGTCTCCAGCCATCCTGATTTAGGTTTTCCGTGATTTCCCTAAATCGTTTTAGGCAAATGCCGGGATGGTTCCTTTGAAAGGGCACGGCCGATTTCCTTCCCCGTCCTTCCCTAACCCGAGCTTGCGCTCCGTCTCTAATGACCTCGTTGTCGACGGGACGTTAAACAACACTAACCTAACCTAACTGCCCTTGTTGAGAGGCCTTGCTGTCACAAAGTAGCAGTGCGGACGCGATCGAACCGCGGTATTGACCGTCTAGGCATGGCTGAACTACAGACAACTCGAGGCGTATACGTAGTTCGTGCTGGTGGAATGATTGGAACTGATCGCCCGTCGGACCCCCTCCGTCATTGGCGCTGCTCATTCATGGTTGTTTACATCTTCGGGCGGGTTTAGTGACATCTCTGAACAGTCAAAGGGATACAGTATCCACAGTCAGCACTATCTTCAAGAGATCTGGGAACCAGGGTGACGCAAAACTTTTTTTGATGTGTGCAGTTCAATAATTTCCACCCTGTAATAGTCTCTCCTCTCCAAGTAAAATTGCTCCATGGTTCTGCTTGATACAACTCTCGCATTGCTGTCTGTAGTGAGGCGATTCTGTCGCCTTGGGCGACGACTGCAGGGTGGGCTGTCAAGGGGACTGGAACCTCCCCCATCCATCTGAGGGCGCAAATCGCTCTGACTTAAACAAGCGTGCTGCAGCGGTGGCATGTGGAATCTCTTGAGGGCGTGTCTGCGCCGATGTCTCTCATTCACCATTGCGTCTGGCAGCGATTCTCCTTGTTTGTGGTTCCGTCGCGAGGTACCAACATTGCTACGGGACCTCGTCCTTCGGACGACGCAATAGGATACCGTACTGCACTTATCTCTGCCGTGAGTTATGAATTCTTTCAAAGACCCCGGATGACGTCCTACAGCTTGACAAGACTATACAGTTCGCTGACCCACTTTTCTACTTATCAGTGGGACTGCTGTAAACTATGCGGTTCTGGTGACCCAACACAAAAACATCCAGCGATGTGCAGCCCTTGGTCTAGCCATCTTGGACCATCTTAGCACACTGGACGCCGTTTTAGGCCAGAGATTAAATTTGAGCCCAGTAAGACGTGACCACATCGAAAAGCTAATAGATCTTACAATTAAATGTTTCACTGAGACATTTAAGTCTCTTTTTATTATCTACGGTTATGACCGAAGCAGACGAAATGAATTAAAATTGGTGCTGGGACTCGAACCCAGGTCTTCTTGCTTGCTAGGCAGAAATGCTGACCATTACACTACCACAGCACGAGTGTCAACAATGCTGCGCGAATTACCTAAGCTGAGTGCCCTCCCAGCACAAACTTCAGTTCATTTTTCGCTTATACATTGTCACTACTGCCAGGGCTCTCCGATATTGGAAAGCACTTCAGCATTGGACGTAATGGGTCGTCCTTGTACCATTGGTGATCTTATACAGGGTGTTTCAAAAATGACCGGTATATTTGAAACGGCAATAAAAAGTAAACGAGCAGCGATAGAAACACACCGTTTGTTGCGATATGCTTGGGACAACAGTACATTTTCAGGCAGACAAACTTTCGAAATTACAGTAGTTACAATTTTCAACAACAGATGGCGCTGCGGTCTGGGAAACTCTATAGTACGATATTTTCCACATATCCACCATGCGTAGCAATAATATGGCGTAGTCTCTGAATGAAATTACCCGAAACCTTTGACAACGTGTCTGGCGGAATGGCTTCACATGCAGATGAGATGTACTGCTTCAGCTGTTCAATTGTTTCTGGATTCTGGCGGTACACCTGGTCTTTCAAGTGTCCCCACAGAAAGAAGTCACAGGGGTTCATGTCTGGAGAATAGGGAGGCCAATCCACGCCGCCTCCTGTATGTTTCGGATAGCCCAAAGCAATCACACGATCATCGAAATATTCATTCAGGAAATTAAAGACGTCGGCCGTGCGATGTGGCCGGGCACCATCTTGCATAAACCACGAGGTGTTCGCAGTGTCGTCTAAGGCAGTTTGTACCGCCACAAATTCACGAAGAATATCCAGATAGCGTGATGCATTAATCGTTTCGGATCTGAAAAATGGGCCAATGATTCCTTTGGAAGAAATGGCGGCCCAGACCAGTACTTTTTGAGGATGCAGGGACGATGGGACTGCAACATGGGGCTTTTCGGATCCCCATATGCGCCAGTTCTGTTTATTGATGAAGCCGTCCAGGTAAAAATAAGCTTCGTCAGTAAACCAAATGCTGCCCACATGCATATCGCCGTCATCAATCCTGTGCACTATATCGTTAGTGAATGTCTCTCGTGCAGCAATGGTAGCGGCGCTGAGGGGTTGCCGCGTTTGAACTTCGTATGGCGCATGAGACGATACATGGACATTGGCGTCATTTGGACCGCAGCTGCAACATGGCGAACGGAAACCCGAGGCCACTGTTGGATCACCTGCTGCACTAGCTGCGCGTTGCCCTCTGTGGTTGCCGTACACGGTCGCCCTACCTTTCCAGCACGTTCATCCGTCACGTTCCCAGTCCGTGGAAATTTTTCAAACAGATCCTTTATTGTATCGCTTTTCGGTCCTTTGGTTACATTAAACCTCCGTTGAAAACTTCGTCTTGTTGCAACAACACTGTGTTCTGGGCGGTGGAATTCCAACACCAGAAAAATCCTCTGTTCTAAGGAATAAACCATGTTGTCTACAGCACACTTGCACGTTGTGAACAGCACACGCTTACAGCAGAAAGACGACGTACAGAATGGCGCACCCACAGACTGCGTTGTCTTCTATATCTTCCACATCACTTGCAGCGCCATCTGTTGTTGAAAATTGTAACTACTGTAATTTCGAAAGTTTGTCCGCCTGAAAATGTACTGTTGTCCCAAGCATATTGCAACAAACGGTGTATTTCTATCGCTGCTCGTTTAGTTTTTATTGCCGTTTCAAATATACCGGTCATTTTTTAAACACCCTGTAGATCTTACAATTAAATGTTTCCCTGAGAGATTTAAGTCTCTTTTTATTGCCTTCGATAAACGTCTCAGGGAAACATTTAATTGTAAGTTCACCAGTGGTACAAGGACGACCCATTACGTCCAATGCTGGGGTGCTTTCCAATATCGGAGAGCTATCAGTAGTGGCAATATATAAGGGAAAAATGAACTGAAGTTTGTGTTGGGAGGGCACTCAGGTAGTTCGTGCATCAATGTTGACCATCATGCTGTGGTCTATCAAGCAAGAAGACCTGTGATCGAGTCCTGGCCGCAGCATAAATTTTAATTGATTTCGCCTGCTTCTATCATTATCGTAGAAAAGCTGGTAGTTGCAATAGGTTTATAATGACTAGCACAATACTTCACACCGAAATCAATGGTGGCTCACAACTGCATATTCGCTTCTGTCATTAAAGGTTGCATTGCAGACTCATGTTTACTAGAACGTTTTTGCTCCTATTGTTCGTATACTTTCAGTTTTCGCTATTAATAACGCACTCTCTGCATATTTGTTGGATACTTTATACGGCACAGAAGCGGAAATAGCAGAGCAGACAAACATTAAGATGTTACGTCACCGGCCGAAAGTGGTCAACCGCCAAGCTGGAGACGAGAGGCGTGCATAACAGTATCCGTTGGCTGCTGTGCCAAGAACGCGGCTGAAGTGGGGCACGGCCGGGAAGAATGCAGACGAGCAGCTGCGATCTCAAAGTGGCGACCTGCCAAAAAGTAATCGTTTCGCGAACGCCTATCGGCGTGCTACAACTCCCAGTCAGCTGACAGCGAGGCAGTGAAGAGGAGGTTTAACGTTCGCTGTCTGCTAGTTCCATCGCACATTCCCTTCACTGGCTATGTTGTCGGATGCGGATTACTGTAATCTTTACTGAGGAAGAAGTACGAGGGGCGTGCAGTATGTAATGCAACACATTTTTTTTCTGAAAGTAGCCTGGTTTTATTCAGTATTCCAATACATCACATTATTCTCTACTCTTTTGGCTACAAAATCCAGATTTTCAACGTTATCTCCCTACAATGCGACCGCCTTACGCCACCTTTCTGGGAGGGACCGCACTGTCCCATTTTGCTGGTACGAGCCAATCTTGCTGCATCAATAATCTCCCCATCATCCATTTACTGCTTCCCGCGTAGTGCATCCTTCATTGGGCCAGACAGATGGAAGTCGGAAGGTGCGAGATCCGGGCTGTAGTGTGGATGCGGAAGAAGAGTCCAATGAGGTTTTGTGGGCTCCTCCCGGGTGCACAAACTTGTATGTGGCCTTGCGTTGTGGTTAAGATGGAGAAATTATTTTGTATTTTTATGGCGAAGAACACGCTGAAGTCGTTCCCGGAGTGAAACGAATAGGAAGGACTGGACCCTATTTGTTATCACTCGTTTTATTTAACAATCACTTAAGCAAATTCCTTTAAAACAACAATATCTTAATCCTGATTACTTTAGATAATAAGAATAGTAAGTCACAAGAATTTAGTGAATCTGCTACCAACGTCTTTTTATGAAACAAAAGTCTATCTCATATATAAGAAAATTTTAAAACCACTGACAATTATGCGGCTGACGGCTTAAATTAAGATACATAATATATCTGACTAGTCTTCGGACACTGAGAACTGATGTTCTCAAAACATTTACGTAAATGACAACCTGCCATATCTGCAACCAATAAATAGGAGGATGAAGTTAATACCAAGGCACTGGTTTCACACTCAAGAGTCAATTAATATCACTTCAATATCACTAAGGCTTACAAAGATTTCAAACCTCGGCTCCAGTGCCCAGTTACACAATTAGTCAGTGCAAACTCTTACTAAGAGTAGCACAGGAACAAGCTTTCACAATTGTCTAAACTTTAATAAATACAATAAATACCCAAGTAAACATAATTAGTGTGGTGTCACCGCCAGACACCACACTTACTAGGTGGTAGCCTGTAAATGGGCCGCGGTCCGTTAGTATACGTCGGACCCGCGTGTCGCCACTGTCAGTGATTGCAAACCGAGCGCCGCCACACGGCAGGTCGAGAGACACTTCCTAGCACTCGCCCCAGTTGTACAGCCGACTTTGCTAGCGATGGTTCACTGACAAATTACGCTCTCATCTGCCGAGACGATAGTTAGCATAGCCTTCAGCTACGTCATTTGCTACGACCTAGCAAGGCGCCATTATCATTTGTTATTTATCTTGGGATGCATGTACAGTCAGACCGATGTTCACCAATTTTGGATTAAAGTTAAGTATTCCAGCAACTACGTACTTTTCTTGATATTATAATTACTTTACCTGCTCCAGACCTCACGCCAGCCTGCGTGAGCTTAAACGAGTGCCTTTCGGTCTCCCGTCCATTGTGGATTGGCTGTCTTGCCAGTCCACAACAATTAGCACCGGAATTAATTAGCGAGGAGTGGCGGCAGGTCGCTCGTAGGCAGAACTAAAAATTAACTTGGAGCCAAGGCGGAAGGCGGCAGTTCGTACAAGACCCACTTCTCGAGCTTCGACCCGGAGTCACCACCCGCTACCCAGGATTTCACAGCCCCGGTACCCATAGGTCGAAAGATAGCGCGTACTCCAAAACACCAGCCAGCCAGCTGTGATATTTAACAAGCGCACAGAACAGGTCCACGGGGACAATGTATACGAACACCGAAAGATATTTAATAACAGGTTAAATTGTTCACTAATAATACGGCACACTGCCTTTGCCCCACTACGAATGAACTTCACGGGCAAGGTACAACCAACAGCGCAAATCTTATCAGTAACCTTAAGGAACATTGCCTGCTATTAAAATACTAAAAACAACTTGCAGTTACTAGCAAGGCCAGCAGGCACTCCAGTCTTAGTCACAATTAAATTACGCTCACTCTTGTGCCCCATTGTTCAGTGAAAACCGTAACGAGCAAAATTCTCAGAATTTCATTACAAGATTTACTGAATTTCAGTGCGCTAAGGCTACCAAACACTCGAATGCACTATATTTGATAAACAGATTACGGCCTTGCAGGTGATTACGTATTACATGAAACAACAATTTCCCACGAGCTGGAAGAGGCACGCTCGTGCATTATATTAATATTTAACACCTGTCTTAAACACCATGAACTCTTCATAGGCACCCTTTTACTTCCATGGTAACACCTATGCGCTTACAGTTACCAGAAGTAAGACAGCAGCCCTCAACACCTACACACACATGCCCTAATTACAATCCCGCTTAACTTTTCGCTAGACGTCCGATATGGCTTGCGTCGTATACAGCAGGCAGCAATAAGGAACTAGCAGGAAGCAGCCCAAAGCAGCAATAAGGCCTCTCACAGCCGACAGGAAAGCCTCTCCACCAAGCTGCCCCACACACGTGGTCGGTTCCCGCTCCACTACCAGCGCACTCCGGCCTCAGGTAACATCTAACGCCAACTATTCCCGTCCTTGGTGACAGCCTCCAGTTAACTCCTCCGGCAAGGATAAGGCAGCCAAAACTCAGTACGCGCCACAAGCGAAGATAAGAGCGCGAAGGCGAGGTACTTGTTAATACGCTGGCGCGCCAGCAACGCCACGGCTCACTGAGAGTAGGACAATAGGGATCGTTTCACCACGAGGGAGAACGTCAAAGAGTCTCAGAAGACCGTCTGCATGACTTTACTGACTGACGTCCGGTTTCTTCGGAGGTGGTGTGGCGCCACCCCATGGATTGGTGTTTTGTTTGCGATTCGAAGTGATGAACCCATGTTTCATCGCCTGTGACGATGTTCGACAAAAAATATGCCTCATCAGCCTGGTAATGCGCAAGCAGTTTCTAAATGCTCTCTATGGTCTTCTCTTAGGCTGCTATGAACACAGTGGGCGCACAACTTTGAGTACCCCAACTGGTGGACGAGTGTGCCAGCACTACCAACAGATATTTCCAGTTGAGCAGCGAGGCGTTTGATTGTGATTCGTTGATGAGAGTGTCCACACGTTCCAACACTGAAGATGTCACAGCGGTGTGCGGCCGACCGACACGCGAAGGATCAGACAGGTTTGCACGACCTTGCTTTTGTTCACGATTAGGTATCCGTAGACATTCATCAAGGGATTATGAATATTTGCGATGCTGTGGTTTTCCGCCAAACGAAACTCAGTCGCAGCTCTCTGTTTGCTAAGTACCCTCGTTACAGACACCATTTTCATGCCTACGTAAAGCGCCACAGCCTGCGGAACTTCAGAAAGCTACAGGGGCTGAAGCTGCAATATTCCATAATGTCCCACAACAAACCCAGCATTTTCTCAACCAAAACTGACCGAGAAATATGTTGCATTACTTACTGAACGCCGCTCATAGAACTGTCACTATCCAAAACATTGCTCTACCGACTACTTTCTACAGGCATGTGTAATGGGCGCTAAAGTGCAGAAATTAATTCCTATAGCAGTGTGCGTCTTGCGTGACGCAAACAGCTTCTACAGGTAAGACCGCATAAGAAACGATGACGTCAGTAAAGAAGTGTCAAAACCTATGGATCGAGGAGATAACGAGACCCCCATTTTTATTCACTGACTTATATGTTGCTATTTCTAGCTATGACCTGCTGCTTAGAAGCTACTACAAGCCGTGTATCACATATTACTTACCTCCATTTTCAGGATCAGGATATTAGCCCCATCTGACCTCAATTATCCTGCCATCTCATCAGTGGTCGACCTACATCTCTTTTAGCAAGTGTGGTGGCGCAAGAGTTATCACATCGGTCTCGCATTCGGGTGGACAACGAGTCAAACGCGCATCCACCCACCCAGATTTAGATTTTCCGTGATTTCCCTAAATCACTTACGCAAAATACAGGGATGGTTCCTTTGAAAGGCCAAGGCTAATTTCCTTCTGCATCATTCCCTAATCAGAGCTTGTGCTCCATCTGTGATACCCTCAGTGTCTACGGTACGTTAAACACTAATCTCCTTATATATATATATATATATATATATATATATATATATATATATATATATATATGGACATTTGACTATCTTCTTCTGTGCGGATGCACAAACAGTGCCTGAGCTCTTACGGGAATCGGCAGTAAAACCGCGAGTAACGAGTATGATGGGCAGGGGCACTGTGAATATAGTGCGGGACAATAAGTTGCGAATGTGGGTCTCACGGGTGGCCAGCCAGAGATACGTCCCTGCAGTCACACTATCCTCTGTGTACTCGGTGGCTCAGATGTATAGAGCGTCTGCCAAGTAGCAGTAAATCTCGGGTTCGAGTCCCGGTTGGGGCATACATTTTCAACTGTCCGCGTTGACTTATGTCAACGCCTGTAGGCAGCTATGGGTATTCATTTCATTGTAATTTCACTGATCTCCTTCTCCTCCTCCTCCTCCTCCTCCTCCTCCTCCTACATATCTTCTTCCGACAGCATGATATCTAAAGGAAAGCTTCGGAATTTTGTTGCCTTCCAATCTGAAATTGTGGTTCTTCGAATATTTCTTGTTTTGGGAAATTCTGTCATTCAACAGGAATATATTTGTGATTCTTGAGTTTCTCCCGGCGTATTTGATAATCAAAATATCCACGGGTATGCTGCCGGTCTATAGTGTCCAACGGGCACAATATTTCGGCGATCAAACATGTCGCCATCATCAGGTGAACTGACGGACTGAGCTCCTGTGAACGTGCCGCACGGAGATCCGTACGCTATGGCTCCTCAGAGGGAACTGGGTTCGGTCGCGGCGGCGGCCGATTTAAATACCCTCCGCCCGCGGCGCGCTCCCTCCGCCGTCCGCGCCCAGCGCCACGGTCGCGCGGTGAAACGGATTGCGACGGCGTCTGAGATGACGTCGGTGTGATGGCTCTGTCCGCCGTGGTCGTCACAACTATACGTCTGCTCGATTTACTCTTGATTAACCCGATCGCTGGTTCCCAAGCCTTGCTAAGATTATAGCCACAGTCACGGTTTATGAGGTCGTCATTGGTGCGAATTTCGATGGCCTCTCTAACAACGCTGTCCCAGTATCTCGACGTCTGTACCAGAATCCTCGTGCGGTCATACTCCATGGCGTGATTTTCCGACAAACAATGTTCAGCGACCGCCGACTTGCTCGGATACATCAGTCGAGTGTGCCTCTGGTGTTCACGGCATCGATCCTCGACGGTACGCATCGTCTGACCAATATACGACTTGCCACATTGACACGGAATCTGGTACACGCCGGCCTTCCTCAAACCGAGGTCATCTTTGGCGCTCCCCACCAGTGCACGAGTTTTATTTGGAGGACAAAACACAGTTCCGACCCGGTGTTTCTTCAGAATGCGGGCGATTTTCCCCGAGAGTGCGCCTGTGTATGGAATAAATGCAGTGCCTACCTCCTCCCTCGTGACTTCATCCATCTCAACAGGTTGTGCTGCAGTGGTTGGGCGGAGAGCACGTTGAATCTGCCACTCTGAGTACCCATTTTTTCGAAATACAGTTCTCAGATGTTCCAATTCCTGGGGTAGACTCTCTGCGTCAGAGATAGTGCGCGCCCTATGTACTAGAGTTTTAAGTACCCCATTCCTCTGTGAAGGGTGGTGGCAGCTGTCTGCATGCAAATAAAGATCAGTGTGCGTAGCCTTCCGATACACCCCATGACCTAGGGTGCCGTCAGCCCTTCTCTTGACCAAGACGTCAAGGAAAGGTAATTTACCCTCCGTTTCAGTCTCCATAGTCAATTTGATGTTGGGGTGTATGGAGTTTAGATGTGTAAGGAAGTCAAGGAGTTTATCCATACCATGTGGCCAGATGACGAACGTGTCGTCCACGTAACGGAAAAAGCAAGTAGGTTTCCATACGGATGACGACAGGGCTTCCTCCTCGAAGTTCTCCATGTACAAATTCGCTACCACCGGTGAGAGAGGGCTACCCATGGCGACTCCCTCCGTTTGTTCGTAGTATTCTCCATTAAAAAGAAAATACGTGGAAGTCAAGACATGCCTAAAAAGTTCAGTGGTCTTCTCGTCAAACTTCTGACTAATCAATTCTAGTGCCCGTTGGACACTATAGACCGGCAGCATACCCGTGGATGTTTTGATTAGGAATATATTTGTTGCCTTATCCCTTCATTGTGTTTTTTGTCTTTCACTGATCTGAGAAATCACTCTTCAGACTACTCTATTTTGTTTTGATACATAGTCCTATTCGCCCACATATCGCTTGCATACATCAGTGTCGGAACGATCAAAGTCCTTTAGAATGTGAGTCTCTTCTCTCACATCATCCTTCAGTTTTCGCCGAAATGTTCCTCTTATGTACTGAAATCTATGAAGCTTTTTCTCCACTTCATTATCGTTAAAAGATAAATCACAAGCAAGATACGTCAAGCTTGAAACTTGTTCTGTTGGTTAATCATCACTTATTATCTTAGCTCTAATTGTATACTTTTCTTGAAATGATACAACTTTTGTTTTTGTCGTAGATCTCTGTAAATTACAACTTTTATAAATGATTTTTAGCTTTTGTAATTATTTCTAAAGCCTATTTCATCTTCCTGTAGGGTGGATTTCTCATGTGCAAAACGCATAGTATTTATCTATACTTTCTTATTCCATTTTATTCTGTGTTCCACATGTTCCTTCCAGTTCCTACCCAATAGCTGGTGTGTCCACGTTTGGCACCGACAACAGCGGTGATGCGTCGTGGAATGGCAGCAATGAGGCCTTGGTAGGGAACCACATCTGCACACGGAAGTCACCTGAGTTCCGTAAATTCCGGGGAGGAGAGCGGTGAGCTCTGACACCACAGTCAACCACATCCCAGATACGTTCGGTCGGTTTCAGATATGGCAACTTGGAGGCTGGCACATCAACTGGAACTCGCCACTGTGTTCCTCGAACTATTCCATCACACTCCTGACCTTGTGACATGGCGCATTTTCTTGTTGAAAGAAGTTTCCCGTGCAAATCTTTTCTAAGCTATTGTATCATCTTGGCCATTATTTCTGTCTTATCATCATTATTGCTGTTATTATTATTATTATTACTGTTAAATCTAAATAGATCAGCTGTATTATTAAATGGCTAAAATAGTTACCTGATCTTATGGTTCCAGATGTAGGTGCCTATCTACACAGCAGCAAAAAAAATTTGAGGTTCAATATTTCATATCATTATTGACTGAATAAAAGTAACTGCCTTACTCTACCCATTAAGATGTATAGTCTTCCGTTAAAGGTTTAACACAGTACATCAGGTATTATGCTTGGAAATTATGTATATGTCCTGAGGCAGCATAACTCACAGCACGCAAATAACCACGGCAATAATCATACAAAACTTGAAAATGATATCAGTTAAGGGACTTTGAACGAACCATGCACTTAATATCAAACCTATCCGAAACTTTTTTTCACCTGACACCTCCCACAAAATAATGATAGGAAAAAAGATTATCGATTACTACAGTTTTGCTGTTCATGCAGTAAAACTTCAATATCATGCATGGACGATTTAATTATTACTTATTTACTACTAACGTAGCACTTCCATTGTTTACGCAATCCGGTGGGCGTGGGGTTATTGGTATACTCTCATCTATACGCTGATGTAGAGGATAGAAAGGACATCCTTCCTCGTATGATTACAGAGTGAATTAGAAACTTATATTTATATAGCATACCTGTCTTACATTTGTCCATTTATTATTTTGGCTGCTGTACATGCGTCCCTTCTACCCTCTGTGTATCAACTGCACAATGTTTAGCGATTCCTCAACTCCTCTCAGTAACTGAGCTTACGACACAACAACAACACAGCGATTCAGTTTTTCTGTCAATCAATTCATTAATGTGACAGTAAGTACTTAATTAATTTTTTTCTGTGTTCGCTATTTAAAACTGCAAAGTAATTATGAAATAAATATTGGAGAAAATAATATTGTAAAAAATTTGTGGTATAAACGCTGGCATATTCAGGAAAATACGTGTTGCATAGAATCCTAAGAATCTGGTTCTGTATCGGGCGCGAGCGCGCGCAGAGTCAGCGATGGAAGAGGAATTGCAAGTGGTGAAATATGTACGCCGAGTGGCTGTGCTGAAGAAACTAAAGAAGAGTGTTCCCTGATTGGTGTTTTAGGAATGGCAAGGCACTGTCAATGGATGGGCGACCATTTATCTGGACACAGTATAAAGCATGTAAGAAGAACTGGTAACTGAAGAAGGGTATTGTATTGCCAAAACAAAAGTTCCTCGTTGTTAAATAACAGCCTATTCCCAATAATGAGCATTATAAAATCCACCACGTCGCACCATCTGCACCTCGCCACATAGTAAGACTAAACGAGTTATCTCTTTTGTTACGTGCACGACTTGCCAGAGTAGTAATTTCAGCACTTTGAACATTATAGTGTTTTGTTTCAATTGTTCCTGTAACATTGTGTACCTGTAACATTGTGAGTGTTACTGATTAACCAATTCTTTAACCGTCCTCAGGCTTCTATCCTTTCATCATTATTATCGAGAGAATGATAAGTGAAAGAGATAAAGCTAGTTCAATGAAGAGAAATTTAATTACATTTGCAGCTAACTGAAATAAAGTTGTTCATGAAATTAGATGCAGTAGTAAAGTTCCTTGTGCACTGCAGTGCATCAACTGCATCCAATCAGTAACTAAGTAAAGACAGTGCAAATAAAAGTAATTTCAAGTAACTGAGAAAATAAATGCCATTGCTATTTTGACTAAAGTGACAATTTTTGTTGTGTGTTTGCAAATATTTCTTGTGTTTGACTTTTTGTAACTGGAAACATGTTTGTTCTTAGTTGATAAAGTCATTAGGGACATTTCTGAGGTAACATTTGCTATCGAACAGCCATTCGTCGAGTGTATTTTTCTTTACGAAATATGACGACAGATAACATTGCAGTGAGTGACATCATTCAGTGCATCTCGCGTGACGTGTTGCTAGCTATTAACCATTATTGGTTTTTGTTAATTGAAGTAATTTCAGTGTGTTTCTTACTAACTTAAAATCATTTTGTCGCACTTGGCTTTAACATTTAAACTCGAGGGTGTTCGTTATCCTCCCACAACTGTCTTCCTGCATACTTGTAATTGTTACGTAATTTCAAGTTCATTTCAACGTTTAACCAGTTTTAACTTTTGCTCACTTATGAGCTGGCGACCGTAATTTATCAACCTACAATCGAAATTTCGCACAATGTTAGTTATTTATGCAAAACTGTAGCTAACTATAGTAAATCATTAGTTTCACCTTTTACAAAATTTCCTTTACGGACGTTGTTGTACCTGTGCTATAACGTTCGGTTGTAATCATGACTGCATTTTTGCGGTTAGCAGTATCAAAAATGGTTCGGAGCACTATGGGACTTAACTGCTGTGGTCACCAGTCCTCTAGAACTTAGAACTACTAAAGCCTAACTAACCTAAGGACATCACACACATCCATGCCCGAGGCAGGATTCGAACCTGCTACCGTAGCGGTTACCGGTTCCAGACTGTAGCGCCTAGAACAGCTCGGCCACTCTGGCCGGCCGGTTAGCTGTATCCTCTGTAATGGCTGCCTTTCAAAAAATGGTTCAAATGGGTCTGAGCACTATGGGACTTAACATCTGAGGTCATCAGACCCCTAGAACTTATAACTACTTAACCCTAAGTAACCTAAGGACATCACACACATCCATGCCCGAGGCAGGATTCGAATCTCCGACTGTAGCAGCAGCGCGGTTCCATACTGAAGCGCCTAGAACCGCTCGGCCCCACCGGATGGCAAACACCTTTCCTGTTAAATAAGTAACATTAGGTAACAAGGGTCATTAAGTCGCTTAATTCCGGATAGTTGTACTCTGCGTAATGCAAGTGTACCCGATAACAGATTAACAAAAGTTGATAACAGTACATGTTTCCTAACAAAATTTTATTTGATGATGCGAAGTAAGCCAAGGTTTCGTAAGGCTCCAATTCAAAATGTAACGAATGGTTTTTCTCATTCTGGTGCCCTAGGTTTCAAAATACAAATATTTTCTGTGTTAAGTACAGGTAATAATTGTTGAGTGGAATCGATGCGATGTACGCCGTTCTGCAGTGAGTGGGTAACGCTGAAGATGCTTCGACGCAGAAAGGAGACGAGATCTCTGTTGTTTCATTGCGGAGCAACAGGTTGAACAGAGGAAAGGCCGATGAAACGGAAAGAGAGAGAACTCAACCTCCGACTAATTAACACTGTTCCTTTATTTTTCCGTCTGATGCAATTACCAGAGGCCATCGAAACGTAATATCCCTTTTTGAGAGTTTGTTGTCGAAAAGCGTAATGCTATCATCGTATCTTCCTCTGAATCTTCTCAGGTTGCTGCAGTAATCTCAGAACAAAATCCCGTTCATTAGAACTGCGAGGTCAGTTTCAGTAGACGATACCCTGCTACTCTCATTTCAAGATACTTAACGCTTATTATCCTGAAACAGCGATAAGATAGGGTGTAGTGAGAGCTCTTGGAGTAAACTGGATATTATTATTGAGATAAACCCGACCTTTTCGTGCGTTCTGTGCCCTGCAGATTCAGGTGCATATGTAGCCACGAAAGAATTATCAAAGTACTGCATTTCAGAGCAATGTAAGCATCACGCTCCGTATTCTGATAGTCGATTTACGATTTGATACTGACGCAAAAATTGGGGAGAGGTAAGTTTTGACAGACCCCAGTTTATTGGTTTTTGTTGATGTGTAGCTGCAAATTTTCCGCCGATCGGTGTCGCCGACCGGTTCTAGGCGCTTCAGTCTGGAACCGCGAGACCGCTACGGTCGCAGGTTCGAATCGTGCCTCGGGCATGGATGTGTGTGATGCCCTTAGGTTAGTTAGGTTTAAGTAGTTCTAAGTTCTAGGGGTCTGATGACCACAGATGTTAAGTCCCATAGTGCTCAGTGCCATTTGAACCATTTGAACCAAACGGGAGCGGCCCGCGAACAAACAAGCGAACGGGAGAGGACGGACACGAACAACCAATGTAAACATGCTGTCTGTAGGCGAGATTTCGATAGAAAAAATGGTTCAAATGGCTCTGAGCACTATGGGACTTAACTTCTAAGATCATCAGTCCCCGAGAACTTAGAACTACTTAAAAGTAACTAACCTAAGGACATCACACACATCCATGCCCGAGGCAGGATTCGAACCTGCGACCGTAGCGGCCGTGCAGTTCCAGTCTGAAGCGCCTAGAACCGCTCGGCCACCCCCGCCGGCAGATTTCGATAGGCGAATATCAGACTGCCTAGCTGAGCGTTCTTTTTTTCCTTTATTGAGTTTCGATTCTGCCCGAAGAGGGCGGGGTGACAGCGGCGTAGTACGCGGCTCTTCAGCCTACAGAATTTTTAAAGCAGAAGATATTAAACAATAAAAGCAGGCGATAAAAAGGGTGACATAAATTGTAAAATGGCGGAAAGTTGTAGAATTTAAAACACAAAACAAAGGGTTGGCGATGCTAAATAAATACACAGGAAGCACACAGGTAAAATGGTAGACAGACAATTAAAAAAAAAAAAAAACACGGCGACAGTCTGGTTTCTGTTCGCACTAGATAAAAAAAAGACACTAGTAGCGACAGTATGGTGGCTGTTCGCAACAGTAACAGGGGACGCACACCACTGAACACACACTGAAAAGAGTACTATACAGCCGACACGGCGGCATATGGGGGGGGGGGGGGGGCTGGCTGAGTTGTTTTTTTTTTTCTTTATTGTAATTTTAGCACCTCATACAGGCGGGCTGTCAGCAGCATAGTACGCCGCTCTTCAGCCTTAAGTGGTACAATCATATGACAAAGAGGCGACATAGACAATACAATGAAAATGGCGTGCAAAAAAGGTAGAGACAAAAAACAATAAACATGAAGCCGTTCACGCTGGACGATAAAAACACTAACACTTGTTGACACGGCGCACAGAACACGGAGGACGGCGACGGCACATGTGAACAGTGGAGTTGTAACTGCGAAATAACGCGAAACACAAAACGAAGCACACACATGAGACACTGATGGGGATGATCTCCGGCGCGCGAATGTTCACAGAGCGTGTGCGAGTCCGGGGACCTGCCAAGAGAGGAGGAGGAGCAAGGGGAGTGGGTGGGAGAGCGAGAGGGGAGAGCAGAGATGCCACAGGCAGGGGAGATAGTGGGGAGGGAGGAAGGGGGAGGGGAAGCCCGGGGGAAGAGGGGTGTAGGGAGGGGACGGGGGAAAATGAAAGAAAAGGGAAGGGAAGAGAAGGGAGGGAGGGTGCCTAAAGGAAAGGACACCGGAAGTGGGGGGTGGGGTAGGGTCAAAGTTGATAGGAGGGGTAGATGGAGGGGAGGAGGACATCATCAGGGAGGGGGAGCTGGCGGAAGCCACCTTGGGAGAGGGTGAGGAGGGTGGAGAGATGGAGACCGGGTGGGACGAGCGAATACAGGTGCGGCAGCGGGTGGGGGTGAGAGAGGATCGGGGAGATGAGCGGGTGAGGAGGATCGAGTTTACGGGAGGTGTACAGGATCTGTATCCTTTCAAGGAAAAGGAGGAGGTGGGGGAAGGGGATGAGATCGTACAGGATCCACGTAGGGGAGGGGAGACGGATGTGATAGGCGAGGCGGAGAGCATGGCGTTCAAGGATTTGGAGGGATTTGTAAAAAGTAGGGAGGGCGGAGATCCAAGCCGGATGGGCATAACAAAGGGTAGGGCGGATGAGGGATTTGTAGGTGTGGAGGATGGTGGAGGGGTCCAGACCCCACGTATGGCCGGAGAGGAGCTTGAGGAGACTGAGTCGGGAGTGTGCCTTGGCTTGGATTGTCCGGAGGTGGGGAGTCCAGGAGAGGCGACGGTCGAGGGTGACGCCAAGGTACTTAAGGGTGGGAGTGAGGGCGATAGGACGGCCATAGATGGTGATGTAGAAATCAAGGAGGCGGAAGGAAGGGGTGGTTTTGCCTACAATGATCGCCTGGGTTTTGGAGGGATTGACCTTGAGCAACCACTGGTTGCACCAAGCGGTGAACCGGTCAAGATGGGATTGGAGAAGGTGTTGGGAGCGCTGTAGGGTGGGGGCAAGGGCAAGGAAGGTGGTGTCATCGGCAAACTGGAGAAGGTGGACGGGGGCTGACGGCGTCGGCATGTCCGCCGTCTACAAAAGGTACAGAAGGGGGGAGATGAGCTGGCTGAGTGAAAAGCAGGCGCTTAAATACAGGATAGGGTACGTCGCTATTGGATGCTGGGACCACGTGCTCCACCGTGGCGCCCTCACGTTATACGCGAATGCGCACAGCCACGGCTTATGGCGTGCCGGCTGCAGAGACCTCTAGTGGTAATAGAGGTCCATGCCGTCTGGCGCGGATTGGAAACCCGTGGCGCTCGATACCAGATACTTTATCTAATACTCGTGATTCAAAATATTCGATAAACTATCATTGTTGAAAAATAAGTGGTACATCTACCCTGATGAGCAAAAACATCATGACCATCTGGTTAATAGCTTCCACATCCCTCTTTGGAAAGAAACACATCAGGGATCCGACAGCTTGTTAGTAGGTTTGTGGAGGTATGTGGCGTTAGATGTCATTAGAGGTCACATAATTACCGTAAACAACGGGCAGCTGATTAGCGTACGCAGTGATGGCGCCCGATAGCGACCCATATGGGTTCCATAGGATTTGCATTAGGCGAATTTGTTTGCCAAAACAACTAGGTGAGTTCATTGTCATGATCCTCAAACCAATGTGCGCGGTTCTGGCTCCGAGACACGGACAATTACACTGCTGAAAGATGACGAAGCCGTCGCGGAAGACATCAGCTTCGCAGCTGCCAGAGTGTCTTCGATTGCTACTACAGGCCCCCCACCAAGCGCAGGGGAATGTCTCCTATAGCATAATAGTGCACCCTCCAGCCTGCGTCCGTGGCGCGCTGCACGTTTCGAGCCGCCGTTCACTTCGATCGCGACGTTTGTGGAGACGACCGTCGACGTAGTGTTGCAAAAATGTGAATCACTTGATGAGCCGACACGTTTCCATTGATCGGCGGTCGAATCGCGATGGTCCCGTACCCTTGTTGTTGTGGTCTTCAGTCCTGTGACTGGTTTGATGCAGCTCTCCATGCTACTCTATCCTGTGCAAGCTTCTTCATCTCCCAGTACCTACTGCAACCTGCATCCTTCTGAATCTGCTTAGTGTATTCGTCTCTTGGTCTCACTCTACGATTTTTACCCGCCACGCTGCCCTCCAATACAAAATTGGTGATCCCTTGATGCCTCAGAACATGCCCTACCAACCGATCCCTTCTGCTGGTCAAGTTGTGCCACAAACTTCTCTTCTCCCCAATCCTATTCAATACTTCCTCATTAGTTATGTGATCTACCCATCTAATCTTCAGCATTCTTCTGTAGCACCACATTTCGAAAGCTTCTATTCTCTTCTTGTCCAAACTATTTATCGTCCATGTTTCACTTCCATACATGGCTACACTCCATACAAATACTTTCAGAAATGACTTCCTGACACTTAAATCTATACTCGATGTTAACAAATTTCTCTTCTTCAAAAACGCTTACCTTGCCATTGCCAGTCTACATTTTATATCCTCTCTACTTCGACCATCATCAGTTATTTTGCTCCCCAAATAGCAAAACTCCGTTACTACTTTAATTGTCTCATTTCCTAATGTAATTCCCTCAGCATCACCCGACTTAATTCGACTACATTCCATTATCCTCGTTTTGCTTTTGTTGATGTTCATCTTATATCCTCCTTTCAAGACATTGTCCATTCCATTCAACTGCTCTTCCAAGTCCTTTGCTGTCTCTGACAGAATTACAATGTCATCGGCGAACCTCAAAGTTTTATTTCTTCTCCATGGATTTTAATATCTACTCCGAATGTTTCTTTTGTTTCCTTTACTGCTTGCTCAATATACAGATTGAATAACTTCGGGGAGAGACTACAACCCTGTGTTACTCCCTTCCCAACCACTGCTTCCCTTTCATGCCCCTCGAATCTTATAACTGCCATCTGGTTTCTGTACAAATTGTAAATAGCCTTTCGCTCCCTGTATTTTACCCCTGCCACCCGTACCAACTGCAATATTAACTATGTCGTTGAGTCACCATGCAAACACGTAGACGTAGTCTGCTGACGAGCTCCATTTTCAACAATTCACTGTAAACGGTGTGCTCCGAAACACTTGTCGGTATAGGAGCATTGCTGTCTTTCGGCACAGATGCCACAGGTCACCATCTATCCCACTTTACAGAGCAGACAAGCCTTCTAACACCACGTTTTGTGAAGAGTCCTGGACATCCAACCATTTAGCACCCAGTGGTAGTTTCACTGTTCTATCTCTTTCCGCAGATGGTCACGACAGTAGTACGTGGACATTCGACCAGTTTCACCGTTTTTGAGATGTTCGTTCACTCTGCGTAATAATAGTCAGTCCTTTGTCAATGTCACTCAACTGAAATGGATTTTCCTGTTCGCAGCACAAACACTACGTGATCAAAAGCATCCGGACACCCCCCAAAACATACGTTTTTCATATTAGGTTCATTCTGCTGTCACCTACTGTCGGCTACTCCGTATCTGCGACCTCAATAGTCATTAGACATCGTGAGAGAGTAGAATGGAATGCTCCGCGAAACTCACGGAGTTCGAACGTGGTCAGGAGATTGGGTGGCACTTGTGTCATACGTCTGTACGCGAGATTTCCACTCTCCTAAACATTCTTAGGTCTCCTGTTTCCGATGTGATAGTGAAGTGGAAACGTGAAGGGACATGTACAGCACAAAAGCGTACAGGCCGACCTCGTCTGTTCTCTGACAGAGACAGCCGACAGTTGAAGAGAGTCGTGATGCGTAATAGGCAGACATGTATCCAGAGCAACACACAGGAATTACAAACTGCATCACGATCGACTGCAAGCACTATGATAGTTGGGCGGGAGGTGAGAAAACTTGGGTTTCATGGTCGAGCGGCTGCTCATAAGCCACACATCACGCCGGTAAATGTCTAACGACGCCTCGCTTGTTGTAAGGAGCCTAAACATTGGACGATTGAACAGTGAAAAAACGTTATGTGGAGTCATGAATCACGGTACACAATGTGACGGTCCGATGGCAGTGTGTGGGTATAGCGAATGTCCGGTGAACGTCATCTGCCGGCGTGTGTAGTGCCAACAGTAAAATTCGGAGGTGGTGCTGTTATGGTGTCGTCGTGATTTCCATGGAGGGGGCTCGCACCCCTTGTTGTTCTTTGTGGCAATATCGCAACACAGGCCTACATTCATGTTTTAAACATCTTCTTGCTTCCCACTGTTGAAGATCAATTCGGGGATGGCGATTGCATCTTTCAACCCGATAGAGCATCTGTTCATAATGCACGGCGTGTGGCGGAGTGGTTACACGACAATAACATCCCTGTAATGGACTGCCCTGCACAGAGTCGTGACCTGAATCCTATAGAACACCTCTGGGATGTTTTGGAACGCCGATTTCGTGCCAGGCCTCACCGACCGACATCAATACCTCTCCTCAGTGCAGCACTCCGTGAAGAATGGGCTCCCATTCCCCAAGAAACCTTCCAGCACCTGACTGAACGTAGGGCTGCGAGACTGGAAGCTGTCATCAAGGCTAAGGGTGGGCCAACACCATATTCAATTCCATCATTACCGATGGAAGGCGCCACGAACTTGTAAGTCGTTTTCAGCTAGGTGTCCAGATACTTTTGATCTCACAGTGTATCTTCACTAGTGTGAACCCCCGTCCGTGCCTTGTCCGCTTACATACTTTTGTCACGTGCCCGCAACGCCACCAGATGGCATCGAACGTCATGGTGGGCACTGGTCGTAATGTTTTGTTTCTTCATTGTGTAATAAAATCAACCAGTACTTTCTTGCACTTTACGGATAATTGAAACGCGTCGAAAATCGTAAGCGGTATAAGCGATATGGTGAATGGCAGTGAAACATTTGGTTTAAATATACCTACTTTTACACAAAAATAGCGCTTGCTACTTTCCTGCCCTGCGCAAATCATTCAATATTCAACAGAACGTGCGCAAAAGAAAACTGTTTCGAAGTTCCGCATATGTCGTAGCTTGTGTGTGGTGAACAGCTTCGCTTGGTAGCGCGGGATGCAGGTGGTGTTTCAAAAAGCCGCCCACTGTCTCTTCCCCTGCCCCCCCCCCCCTCCTCCCCCCCCTCACCCATCCCAACGACGCACTGCCAGCGACTGAAATTGCCGCGTTCCGCAGGTGAGATGAATACTCTCGGCGGGAATGTGGCCTCAAATGCAGTGGCGCGGTCAGGAAACAACAAACAACAGTATGTGCTGCTTTAGAATCACTTTCATTTCTGACACTACGTGAATATTGCAGTTGTTACTGACTTGAGGAAGTTTGACTGATGAAAATACACTGAAGAACCAAAGAAACTGGTACAGGCATGCGTATTCACGTACAGAGATTTGTAAACAGGCAGAATACCCTACTGGGGTCGGTAATGCCTATATAAGACAACAAGTGTCTGGCGCAGTTGTTAGATCGGTTACTGCTGCTACAGTGGCAGGTTATCAAGATTTAAGTGAGTCTGAACGTGCTGTTATAGTCGGCGCACGAGCAATGGCACACATCTCCGAGGTAGCGATGAAGTGGGGATTTTCCCGTAAGACCATTTCACGAGTATACCACGAATAGCAGGAATCCGGAAAACATCAAATCTCCGACGTCGCTGAGGCCGAAAAAAGATCCTGCAAGACCGGGACCAACGACGACTGAAGAGAATCGCTCAGTGTGATAAAAGGGCAACCCTTCCGCAAATTTCTGCAGAATTCAATGCTGAGTCATCAACAAAAAGTGTCACCGTGCGAACCTTCAGCGGAAGATCATTGATATGGGCTTTCGGAGCCAAGGGCCCACTCATGTACCCTTAATGACCGCACGACACAAAGCTTTACGCCTCTGTTGCGCCCGTCAGTACTGACATTCGACTGTTGAGTGGAAACATGTTGCCTGGTCGGGAGAGTCTCGTTCCAAATTGCATTGAACAAATGGACGTGTACGGGTTCGGAGATAACCTCATAAATACTTCGACCCTGTGTTGTGTCTAGACAAGACAGCCTAGACACAATGAGAGGAAGCCGAAAGGCACACGCTTAAACTCACGCAGGCTGGCGTGAGGTCTGAAACAGGATACGTAATGAATGCTATAAAGAAAAGTACGTAGCTTCTGGAATACTTAACTTTAATCCACATTTGTAGAACATCGCTCTTGATAATACATTAATAGAATCTCAATATCAATTGAATTCGGCGCCTTGCTAGGTCGTAGCAAATGTAGCTGAAGGCTATGCTAACTATCGTCTCAGCAAATGAGAGCGTATTTGTCAGTGAACCATTGCTATGAACGTCGGCTGTACAACTGGGGCGAGTGCTAGTACGTCTCTCTAGACCTGCCGCGTGGTGGCGCTCGGTCTGCGATCACTGACAGTGGCGACACGCGGGTCCGGCATATACTAATGGACCGCGGCCGATTTAAAGGCTACCACCTAGCAAGTGTGGTGTCTGGCGGTGACACCACACCCTGCATGTCAGGAGGGGACTGTCCAAGCTGGTGGAGGGTCTATAATGATGCGGGGCGTGTGCGGTTGGAGTGATACGGGTCATCTGATAAGTCTAGACACGACTCTGAGGTGTGACACGTACGTAAGAAACCTGTCTGATCACCTGCATCCATCCATGTCTATTGAGCATTCCGACGGACTTGGGGAATTCTGGCAGGACAGTGAGACACCCTACACGTCCAGAATTGCTACATAGTGGCTCGAGGAACACTCTTCTGAGTTTAAACACTACCGCTGGCCACCAAACTCCCCAGACATGTACTTATTGAGCATATCTGGGATGCATTGCAACGTGCTATTCAGAAGAAATCCCCACACCCTCGTATTCTTACGGATTTATGATCAGCCACGCAGGATTCATGATGTGATTTCCCTCCAGCACTACTTCAGACATTAGTCGAGTGCATGCCACGTCGTGTTGCGACACTTCAGCGTGCTCACGGGGGCGCTACACGATATTAGACAGCTGTGTGCCAGTTTTTTTGGCTCTTCAGTGTACATTGAATCACCTCACGTCTACAGTGCACTGATACTTCTGAAATAATTTTGGACAAATTATTTAAGTGGTAATAAAACAAGTATAACCATAATTTACTGATACTGGTACTGTGTATGCAACTTCTGAAATATGTATTTCCGTTATGATACGCGTTTCGTTTCATTCACTGATAACATAAACGATGATAGGATTAACTCGTCTCTTTTTGCTTTTTATGTAGACAAGTGTATTCACGTTTGAGTTGAATTTTCCTTTTTGGCAGTGGAGAGGTGTAAATGTAAATAGATAAACTCTGAGGCCATAACCGGTGAACAATGACAAACAACAAGGCTGACAATGTAGTCACATGTTTTCAGTCTTTTACTGATAATAGAATGGTTTTTTGCTAGATTAACCTTAACGAGCTAAAAAAGTAAACAATTATGATAGCTAGGTGCCCATTCTTATTAACTGGTATATTTGTATGTCCTTATGGTATATCTCCTTGTATCTCCTTGTACTTATTCATCGTGCGTTCTCTACTTCATCGCTAAAAAGGCTAACAAATGCCAGATAGGACTTGTATATACACTCCAGTTCCCAGAACTGCTGAAGATAGGCGTTGAGTGTGGATACTGTATCACAGACACAGTCCCTTTGACTGTTCAGAGATGTCACTAAACCCGCCCAAAGATGTAAACAACCAAGCATGAGCAGCGCCTATTAGACGGAGGGGGTCCGACAGCCGATCAGTTCCAGTCATTCCACCAGGAAGGACGTATACGCCTCGTGTTGTCTGTAGCTTAACCATGTACTAAGACGGTCAGTACCGCGGTTCGATCGCGTCTGCATTGTTACTTTGTGCCAGGAAGGGCTCTCAACAAGGGAAGTGTTCAGGCGTCTCGGAGTGAACCAAAGCGATGTTGTTCGGACATGGAGGAGATACAGAGAGGCTCGGAGGAACCCTGACAGCCACAGGACGTCGTGTTACCACTGAAACTGTGCGCAGTGGGCTGTAAGATCCGCAACTTCACTCTCGACGTCAATCTTTGGAACCACGACACCATGCAGCGTGGTACAGTTGGGCCCAACAACATGTCAAATGGACCGCTCAGGATTGGCAACACTTTCTCTTCACCGATGAGTGTCGCATATGCCTTCAACCAGACAATAATCGGAGACGTGTTTGGAGGCAACCTCGTCGGGCTGAACACCTTAGACACACTGTCCAGAGAGCGCAGCAAGGTGGAGGTTACCTGCTGCTTTGGGGTGGCATTATGTGGGGTCGACGTACGCCGCTGGTGGTCACGGAAGGCGCCGTAACGGCTGTACGAAACATAAATGCTATCCTCCGACCGATAGTGCAAGCATATCGGCAGCATATTGGTGAGCCATTCGTCTCCATGGACGACAATTCGCACCCCCATCTTGCACATCTTGTGAATGACTTTCTTCAGGATAACGACATCGCTCGATTAGAGTTGCCAGCATGTTCTCCAGACATGAACCCTACCGGACATGCATGCGACAGATTCTAAAGGGCTTTTATGAACGATATGACCCAGCAACCACTCTGAGGGATCTACGCAGTATCGCCGTTGAGGAGTGAGACATTCTGGACCAACAGTGGCTTGATGAACTTGTGGATAGTATGCCATGACCAATACAGGCATACATCAATGCAAGAGGTCGTGCTACTGGGTATTAGAGGTACCGGTGTGCACAGAAATCTGGACCACCACCTCTGAAGGTCTCACTGTATGGTGGTACAACATGCAATGTGTGGTTTTCATGAGCAATAAAACGAGCCGAAATGATGTTTATGTTGATTCCAATTTTCTGTACAGGTTCCGGAACTCTCGGAACCGAGATGATGCAAAACTTCTTTTGATGATTGTATTTGGCCGACCGACATCGCTAAACACAGATCATAAGCAAACGCGAGGTGGAAGGGGGGAGAGGAGGGGCTTTTTCTCCTGTCCCCGCCTCACCCCTAGGAGGCATATTTCACAGCTGCCTACTCTTTTGTGACTAAATAAAAAAGGAGCACAGCACGTACTGAGTTCAGCCACAAAGGTTCTCAACGGAAAAACTATGAACTATGCTATTACAATGTTTGATATCACAGGTACGAAAGTATCAGAACGTAGAACAGATTGCGAGACTTTTTTTTTTTAAAAAAACGTAAACAATACAACCGTAGGAGATTAACGCAGTTTGAGAATTTTGACAAGTCTGTGTATAACTTAGTTTACTGACAATCAGTCGCCTTTGAATGCTGACTACTTCTCATATTGCTGATTAAATGGCCCAAAGCACTCCTTTCTTTTACACAAAGCAGTTACTTTCATAATTAAAGCGTGTGCTTGCTGCCAGACTCGTGGGCTGTATAGAAAACGGCATTTTCTTTAGCGGCTGATAATGGTGGGGGTGATTCGTTCACGGGAAAAACTGCGGTTCTCGGCAAGCAGAAAGAGCTGCCCATTTTGAACAGACGATATCTACACGATGGGTACTTTCACCTGTTCTGTCAATAGCTAATAAATTACTCTGAGACATTTTCAATACATAAGCTTGTCACAAGAGACTTTACTGTATACAGTGTTCTAAATCTCTGTGAATCAGAAATAGTTAAACAGATAAAGATTCGAACCAACATTGCTAATCCATTTTCCATGGAAGAGAGGTTCGTATTCATGTATTTTGTCAGCTTATATAAATTTCATTTGTTACATTTGCCACATGTAGGTTTTTGTTCTTATAAGTATCGAAATTTCAGGTGAAACAGTGGTCCCAATTTCTAAGAACTAATACACCCAATGCTCCTGAATAGGAAGCAGTTGTGGTGATCTGCATGACTCTGTACGCAGACATGTTGAAATAAGTGCCTGTGCAAAATTGTCTCCCGTAGCTCTCCTTTCCTGAAATTAATCCAGAGCTCACCAATCACGCTACTGTAGGCGTACCGTGAATGAGGAAACGATCGACGACAAACAACCAGATGGTCCGCTTGACGGTGCAGCAGCACTTCCGCCAGCCGGCGAAGTCAGAGTTCTCAGGGCGGCCCGCTGGTGTACTAACTTCTTCAGGAGTTACAATGGGGTACTAGAAGTTCCAGCTACTTTGCCTTCCCTATTCATCTTTCTGGTAACTGGAGAGACTTTCTTCTGTTTCATTTGTTGTCAGTTGGAGTTAGCCCTTTTCAAGTAGTCAGCTGCGCCGGTAAGTGCTCTTATATGTACATAATACCTTGGAAGCACCCTAGGGCTTTTCTCATCTCACTTCCAGGGCGTCTTTGGTGAGAGTTGATTGTTGTTTTTTCCAACGCTTGCTAGACAGAGCTGGAAAGTTGGAGAAATCAAGCGTTAGGTGACGAAAGTGAGCCGTGCTTGCCCCGGCTTATGCGTTGGTTTATACCTTAGATTGTTACTCCGCGTTTGGTTTCCCGCGGTTATTGCTGTTATGCCGTGGTTCTTCCTTTTTCTACGTGTGGCAGCAGCGGTGTGTATCGATATTCGCACCTTGTACTATCTTTGGTCTGGTGCTTATACTTTCCAGCTAGCCGGTGTGCGGCAGTCGGTCGGTTGGTGTGGATCAGCCAGGAAGTCTCCACTCAGCACAGTGGTCCGGTCCTTCTGGCAGTCTCTACGCAGTGTCGGAGTGTGTGGGAACTGATCCGATTGCTACGAGGTTCGTAGCTCACCGACCCAGGACATCAAAGTTGAGTGGTGATTTAGTTAACGATACCAGTCTGTTCACATTGTGCCGTTGGTTTTCGTGGTTGGCTGTTGGGGGTATTCCCATGAGCAACAGCGCGTGTTCGAGTTGGCGAAAGTTTGGCCACCATCCAGTGGAGCTTAACTGTATTTGGGTTATTTGAAGTCCAAGTGCACCAGTGGAATTTTTTGCCTTGTGGCCGTTAGGCTTCCGGTTACCTGCCCTGGCCGCTGAGGTAAAATTCACGCAGTGTCTTTTCCTCACCGTGTTGTCGCCGTCCAACACGTGTGTGTAGTTTTGACAGCTTATGGATACTTGGCTGTGGGCGGCTACGCCTTTTACGTTTTAACATTGGAGTTCCTTGTGTACTGGTCGGTTGGAAAGCATGTCGTCTTGTCGGTGGGTCCGTTGACTGTCTCTTGGTTGGGTTGCCGGCGGATCGGATATAGTTGGGCCGACTACCTGTTTCCCCTAAGCAAACGTTAACATCTCAAGTGCAGACCGACCCCCTGAAACTTCGGAGTGCTGCTGGCTGTACTGTCTTTTCTTCTTGGTGTTTGATTGTGTATTTTAATAGCTCATAGCCGATGGTTTGCATTTGTATGCTTTTAGTTGGGTTTTAAATAATGGGCCTGACACCCGCTCATTTTTGGCACCTATTCACAACTCCAACTACCTGTTCTGTCGTGGGGATTTAACCAGGCGTTTCAGAAAGGTCAAGAACGACAGCCGGACTTGTTGTGGGAGTATGGAAGGCCTACCGGTTAGGACCTTCTAGGATGTGTACCTTTCTCGGGAGTTTGACGTAACTTCCTATCAGGCGTAGAATGTCAGTTGCTCCGTTGAGCCAGACATCCATACAGATGGACTGGCACCGTGAACCTAGTTATCTGAACTTATCAGTGATTTCCTGTAGCTCCTACCTAGTCGTGTTGCCTGCGTGGTGACGTCGTAGAATTCCCCCTCTTCTTCGGCGTATTTCGTCTGGACGACCTCCTCTGTCATCTCTGGCGTCTCGATGACTACAGCGAGGGTGTCTGTCTGGTCAGTCGTGCGGATGCCTCGAAACGAGTAGGCGCAGCAGCGGCCCCCTTCTTGGCGCGGGTTGCATCACCTTAGCCGCCCCCTTAGCGGTGGTGCGCAGTGTGGTACGTTCTCCTTCGCTGGTTGTGTAGCGACGGAGCAACCTCTGCCACCGGTGCATCGGTTATCCATTCTGTCTTCTCTGCGGTCAGCGGTGGGGTGCTCCGCGTCGGGCCGGCCCGCACTCCCACTTTCACTGGTTGTTTGGGGGGGGGGGTTGGGGGGGGGGGTGTTAGCGGTGTGCTGTGGCACCAATCGGTAGCGTGGCCGTCGTCGTCTTCTTGCCACTTGGCGCAGCTCTTCTTTTCTCCTCTCTCAGGTGGGACTGTCGTGTCTTCTAGCGCAAGACGCACCTAAGGGCGTTGTGGCAGTGCTTCGCCAGGTGTCCCTCTTCCTGACACTGAAAGCACTGGGACTTAGTGTTCAGGTGGGGAGTGAGAGTTTCTGCTTGCATTGGGAAGCCGAGGAGCTTCTGTAGCCGGAATATGTCGCCAGAGTCCGCTGCCGCTTGAGCAGTGGCGGCTTCTTCCTATTGGTCCAGTTGTACAACTGGAGTGCCAGTTTGCGGTATTCGGCACACTGCAGCCCCTCTCGGACTGCTCCTTTGTTGCAGCCCAGGATAGCCCACGCTGTTGTCATGTTTTTTGGCAGAGTCTTCGTCTTCTCTGTAGTTTCCGCGACCAGGTCGGCCACAGTGCTCATCAGTAAGTTGTGGTCGTCCATGTTTGCTGCTTGCAGAACGATTGTGCATTCAAAGCCTATGGACTCAGTGCCGACTTCTTCCTTGCAGCAGGCGTTCTACCCACCCTGTCTCTCTAAATTTGATGTACAGGGGCGGGGGGACGACAGTTGTACCATTTTCTTCAGCCTGATGTGAAAGCTCGATGAGTCCCACTACTGACGACCTCTTCACAGTCGTAGTTTTCTTCCTGCTGCCTATTGTGCCCATAGTGTGGTACGAAAATCGCCATAAATTTGTTTTGCGTCGTTATAATGGTACGCGACAACTGCAACAATTCTCGCTACAGTACAAACACGACGTCACAGCTCTCCTTCGGCCTCTTTACCGTACTGCACGAAGGCAGCGATGTGCACGCGTCGCCTGCTCAAGCCGCTATGACACGGGTCCTCTCGAGGTGCAGGCTTGAGTACTTCGGACGCGGACAGACCTGGGAGCCTGCGTTGCGGCCGTCGTGGCCGCGGTTGTCAGAGGGTCTTGAACACCCTCTGCAGCACACCAGGCAGCTAAGACACCTGTTTCAGTACTGCGAAGAGTGGGGCAACGACTGCAGGCAGACCGCTGTTGGTCGCAGCGGGTGCTGCGCGGCGGCTGGGTGTAGCTGAGAATCGGGCAGGAGTCAGAATGTTGCCACTCCATCCTCTTTCCGCCGTATTTGCGTCTGCTGCTCGCGCCTTACCTCTCGGTGGGTCGGCGTGCTAATCTTCTAGCGTGCCGTGCTGGACGCGTTCCGTGGCGCGTATGCACCGTCTTCGGATGCCCTCTGCTGAATGGCTAGGAGCGTTGTACTGCAGGCCGGCGTCTTCTTTGGTAGGGCCTCCCTCTCTGTCGGCCGCGCGCCTGGGGCCCTATTCTGTATCGTTCATACCAATCGGTGTAGTAGGTTAAGTTCGGTAGTGACGTCATTTTCGGTTCTTTATCGAAATATCCTATTCAGTAAGCTTCTGGGACTTGTTAACGAACGGTCGTCCCACCGATTATACGACAATTGTACCGAGAGGTTTTGGATTTCGGTCTGGCCCTGTCGATCGGTGAGCTGTGGTTTATGTACACCTATAATTTGTTATTTTAAACATATTTAGCGGTTTTAGCTTTGGATTTAGTGATTACGTTAATAAAGAATCACCAGAGGACGCAAGTTCGGTACTGCGAAGAATAGCGCGCCTGTGTCGTCTGCTAGCCGCTTTGTGTTCGTGGCGCTGTGTGTGCTGCAGTGCGCATGCGCGGATGTGCGGCCGCTTGCGTTTGATTGGTTTGCGCGACGCGAACCGACTACAGCGCTTCGGTTCTCTAGACCCGAACGGTATCGCTACCGAAATGCATGCTGAATAAGGGTGGGACTCTAATTCGAGTACTGGACAGTTCGGTGCTCTTGAGTACCGAAACGATCGGCACAATGGCGGAAAGATACAGAATAGGCACCCTGGGCGCGGACGGCAGACGGAGCGGTCGGCCGTCTGGCTGGGCGGCGCCGGGCAGCGTTGCCGTTGAGCCGTGCGCGGCTCGTATTCATGCCGATTATTGTTTGTCATCTTCTCTTACGGTACTGCCGCCTCGTTTTCTTATTCCATTTACTGGCGTCACTACCTTCCTGCTTACATGCCCGTGAGAGGCAGCAGCAGCGCTTATCGATAAGTGCACTGTCGTACCATCTCTGGAGCGACCGATAGTATCTCCGGGTCGTTGTGTGTCGGGAGTTCAGTTGCGGACGGACCAGCAGTGGAGTCAGTCGGCGGAACGAAGCAGTCGGGGACGGAGCGTCAGTGATGTGCGGACAGCCAGTGCTCGCCGACCGCTGGCGATACCTGTGAACTGTCCGACGGAAGGAGATTGGAGCGGGACGAGCGTTGGTTGGTAGTTCGGTTGGTCGTGTCATCGGGCGACGTGTATGTGGTCTTATAACCGTTTCTGGGATTCGTCACTTGGTCGTCTTACCGGGCGTGGGTTGGTTCCTTCCTTGTGCAGAGATGTCGTGGCCAATGGGCAAGAGTTATCTCTGTATGGTTGGGTCCGAACCAGTGTACCAGGGTCGCCGTGTCTCCGAGTTGCGAACGGACATGGAGTCGAGTCGGGTTGGAGCTGCAGTCAGCTTCGGACAGTCAAGACTCGCGCGACCGTTGCCGACACACGTAACTTCAGTGGGAACGACCTGGTTTGGTCGTTCGGTTGGTCGTCTCATCGGACGACGTGTATTTGGTCGCCGACCGCTTGTGGAAACTCTGTGTGTCGAATTGATTCGCCCTTCTTGTCCCAAAGTGATTGCTTTTACGATTGTTCGAGTTCTCGTGCTAGTGTATTTACGTGGAACCGTGTGTAGCTTCTGTAATTTTCACTGGGCAGATAAAGGCTGTCTGCGTACTGGAGTAGGCAGTTGGTGTGTTGCGACAGAGGGAATTGATTGGGCTGTTGGTTGGTTCTTCAGTCGTCCCTAGGTCGTGCTGCCACCCGATTATTTAGTGTTACGCTTGGCTTCCTGTCTCACCTAAACTGTGGTGAGAGTTTCCTCCCCAGGCCGACCCTTGGAACACTTCTGAGTGCCACTGTTTCTTCGTTGTGACTGTCATTTTATTTGGTCGCAGGTACTGTGCCAGGCCTTCAGCCATGTATTAATATTGTCTGTGTAAAGCTTAGTATATGGCCCTCAGCCGGACCTTACGACAACTATTTTAAAATTAGGCCTTCAGCCGTGTTTCATTTAAAATTCTTGTTGCTCTGTATTCAGGCCTTCAGCCGAGTTTGTTTCAGAATTCCTGGTTTTAATACGTGAACCCTTGTCTGTAAGGTTTCTCTTTAATTATTTTGAATTCTTGAAACGGCCTTCAGCCGTGTTCTATAAATGTTTATCTTAAGGTTGTCTTTAATTTTTCTTCACTAATTGCTTGGGCCTTCAAAAAATTTTTAATTGGTCTTTCAGCCGAAGAATTAACTTGAATTTTCGTAAAATTTTTAGCCGGAATTTGTAAATGGTTGGCTTTAAAAGGAATTTCCTCAGCTGATCTGAAATATTATTTCGGCCTTTAGCCGAGAAGATATTGAAATATTACTTAAGTAAGGCCTTCAGCCGTTACACTAAATCCTGGTCTTTTAAAAGCAATCATTTACACTTATTCTGCAGAAGTTACTTGGGCCCTCAGCCGTGAATTGATCTTTGTTGTTTTAAAGAGAAAACTGTGCATTGGTTTGAGGAATAAAGTTGTGTGTGTTCTTGTATGACTAACAGTAATTGACCTTGGTCCCTTTCCACAACACTGAACTCGCATTCGGGAGGACGACGGTTCAATCACGCGTCCGGCCATCCTGATTTAGGTTTTCCGTGATTTCCCTAAATCGCTCCAGGCAAATGCCGGGATGGTTCCTTTGGAAGGGCACGGCCGACTTCCTTCTCCGTCCTTCCCTAATCCGATGAGACCGATGACCTCGCTGTCTGGTCTCCTTCCCCAAAACAACCCAACCCCCCAACCTTTCCACAACCTGATCCGCTCTTCCTGGGAAAGCAGATTTCAGGCGTCTTACTGAGACTTTATTAACTTCACAGCCGTGGTAGCTCGCCACGTGCGAGCTGCTGCAGTTTGCGCACTAGGGTGTGCGCGTCTTCGGATATGGATAATGCCTGCTGGCGTGATTCTCGGCGCATTTCACGTACACCTCTGGAAAGTAGCAGTGGCGAGCTGTTAGCAGCGGAAACATTGCACCATCCCCTTCTTTTGCTTTAGTGCGTCTACTGTAACTTTCGTGTAAACCACTCGCTTGAGCTTGAAGAGTTGCCTGTACCCTGGAGTGTCAACGGTGATGACCAACAGCGATGGCATCTGCTTCATTCAATTATTGTACTTATACATGTTAACTCACTACCTAAATACATCAGTGGGTCCTAATTTCATATTTTACATTTCTGCAGCTACTGTTTCTACACTACAGGTAAGTACTTGTAGTTATTCTACCACTACAGGGATCTCTAGTCTTCTATTATTTAGTTGCTACCTAAGTATTAGTTATTTTACATCTTTCTCTGAAATCTGTCATTAAGATACATCTAATTTATCCTTCTAGCCTATACTACTTGCAGCGCTACAGGTGTACCAGTAATATATAAGCCTAGCTGTTGTTGGCCTCGCGCAACGAGCTAAACCCAGTGGGCGTGCCCCTGGCTCTGGGCTGACCGATGACTTCCTTTCGCTGCAGTGCTATACTGAGAAGTTTTATCCTCTTTCTACATACTAACCTAATTCTTGTATCTAACTCTCTCTCAATTGGTGCGTGTCTTGATCGGTGGTGATACACACCATGACATGCTATCTGTTTGTTTGTCACGTGGGATTTGACGCGCGTCACGCTGCAGATGCCAAATTTCACGTCGGTCAGCTCTTTCTTGAGACACTCAGGGCCCGCCGCCTTGGAGAAACGCTTGAAGCGGACTCGAAAGCTTCTCCGGGACTTAGTCCGCGTACCGCATACCAGTGGATCGCGCGCGGTGTTGCCCCGACCGTCACGGTCTGTTGGATTTGCGACTTGAAGTCTTACCAGATTTTCTCCTGCATCACTCACGGCGTAGTCAGCGGTCGTCCACCGTTTGGGGAGCTGCAAGGATCCTCCATAGTCCTCGGCCACTTTCAGGACAATGGGATGTAGCCTTCTCTCTGTGCGGCTGGCTGTCCTTGCCAGGCGGGAGTTGGCCGTATCTCCTCGTGTAGCGCAGCCGCCGTGGGCAGCTGTAGCGGTTCCCTGCTGCTCTGGCGCCTGTTGCTCAGGCATATCTTCTTCCGTCAACGCATTAAAACGGTTGGCGGTTGATGTAGGTCTACATCTACATCTACATTTATACTCCGCAAGCCACCCAACGGTGTGTGGCGGAGGGCACTTTACGTGCCACTGTCATTAGCTCCCTTTCCTGTTCCAGTCGCGTATGGTTCGCGGGAAGAACGACTGTCTGAAAGCCTCCGTGCGCGCTCTAATCTCTCTAATTTTACATTCGTGATCATCTCGGGAGGTTTAAGTAGGGGGAAGCAATATATTCGATACCTCATCCAGAAACGCACCCTCTCGAAACCTGGCGAGCAAGCTACACCGCGATGCAGAGCGCCTCTCTTGCAGAGTCTGCCACTTGAGTTTATTAAACATCTCCGTAACGCTATCACGGTTACCAAATAACCCTGTGACGAAACGCGCCGCTCTTCTTTGGATCTTCTCTATCTCCTCCGTCAACCCGATCTGGTACGGATCTCACACTGATGAGCAATACTCAAGTATAGGTCGAACGAGTGTTTTGTAAGCCACCTCCTTTGTTGATGGACAACATTTTCTAAGCACTCTCCCAATGAATCTCAACCTGGTACCCGCCTTACCAACAATTAATTTTATATGATCATTCCACTTCAAATCGTTCCGCACGCATACTCCCAGATATTTTACAGAAGTAACTGCTACCAGTGTTTGTTCCGCTATCATATAATCATACAATAAAGGATCCTTCTTTCTATGTATTCGCAATACATTACATTTGTCTATGTTAAGGGACAGTTGCCACTCCCTGCACCAAGTGCCTACCCGCTGCAGATCTTCCTGCATTTCGCTACAATTTTCTAATGCTGCAACTTCTCTGTATACTACAGCATCATCCGCGAAAAGCCTCATGGAACTTCCGACACTATATACTAGGTCATTTATATATATTGTGAAAAGCAATGGTCCCATAACACTCCCCTGTGGCACGCCAGAGGTTACTTTAACGTCTGCAGACGTCTCTCCATTGATAACAACATGCTGTGTTCTGTTTGCTAAAAACTCTTCAATCCAGCCACACAGCTGGTCTGATATTCCATAGGCTCTTACTTTGTTTATCAGGCGACAGTACGGAACTGTATGGAACGCCTTCCGGAAGTCAAGAAAAGTAGCATCTACCTGGGAGCCTGTATCTAATATTTTCTGGGTCTCATGAACAAATAAAGCGAGTTGGGTCTCACACGATCGCTGTTTCCGGAATCCATGTTGATTAGATTCTGGGTTTCCAAAAACGACATGATACTCGAGCAAAAAACATGTTCTAAAATTCTACAACAGATCGACGTTAGAGATATAGGTCTATAGTTTTACGCATCTGCTCGACGACCCTTCTTGAAGACTGGGACTACCTGAGCTCTTTCCCAATCATTTGGAACCCTCCGTGCCTCTAGAGACTTGCGGTACACGGCTGTTAGAAGGGGGGCAAGTTCTTTCGCGTACTCTGTGTAGAATCGAATTGGTATCCCGTAGGTGGAGTGTCGCGACTGGCCTTGCCATTCGCCTTGGCGAGACAGTGGTCCAGGCAAACCCTGCCGCACTGTCGTCAGCTATTGTGCTTTTCTTGCGCTCTGTCTCTGTCTTCTTCTTGATGTCTGTTCGTACCCCAGCCTTCCTCTTCTGCTGCCCGCTGCGACGTTCCTTCTCTGCATCTGAAAGCGTGCTTAACACTGCGTCGTTGATCAGTGGTCATTGTCATTGGAGGAATCCCCCATCTCTAACTCCGAGGAAGGCCTGGTCGATGTAGCGGGCTGGACGACTTGGCCGTCGACGAGGCAAGCACTGCCAGAGGACGCTCTGCCACGCCCAGTTCTTCTCCTGCCGTCTATGTGGGGGGCTCGGATGGAGCCTGCTCGGGAGCAGGCTCAACCACGCGGCGGTCCGCCACCCCCTTCTCCAGCAGAAGCGCGCCAGGTCGCATCCACGAGCTCATATCGGAGGAGTAGCGGCAGTAATATGGCAGCTCTCTATTGCGGCGGAGGCGGCCTACCGTGACCGCTGCTTGCCTGAGGCGGATTGCGGCGACGCCTGAAACACATAGGGTTGATTGTACGATTATGCAGCGGATTAGCACAAGAAACGAACTGACAACACGCTGTTTACTTCTATTCGGAGCATTGTTATGTACTTGATGCTACTTTTACTTATGCGGGCATGTTAGATTTGCAATACCTTAGCCCTGGGCCAAGGTCTTAACTGAGGGACCGACATTGAAATGGTACATTTTGTTGGCATGTTAGCTTACATTTCTCTTGTGGGAATGAGTACATTAATGAATTGACTCATATGCATTTACTTTACACCATTTTAATATATTAACTCGGTTCCACACCATTCTTGCAGTTCCTCCTCACTTGTGTTTCGGATCGTTATGGATGATGTTGTTTCAGTAACCTGTTTCAAAATGGTTCAGATGGCTCTGAGCACCATGGGACTTAACTTCTGAGGTCATCAGTCCCCTAGAACTTAGAACTACTTAAACCTAATGACATCACACACATCCATGCCCGAGGCAGGATTCGAACCTGAGACCGTAGCAGTCGCGCGGTTCCGGACTGAAGCGCCTAGAACCGCTCGGCCACCGCGGCCGGCCGGAATCATACCTTACATATGTCTGATTGGCAATGCGTATTTTCCTTTCTGGTAGTTAAACTACACGCAAAGAAAAGTTTTTAGGGTATTATTATTCGTTTTAACACAATTTTACTACTGTTTTAGTTCTATATTATTATCTCTAGGAGTAATGGCATGCCACCTAGTCTTATATATACCCCCATTTTTATTCTAATGTCCGGTATTGATCTATAACGCAAATAACCGTGTATATTTAACATCATTTGTAGTTCTTTGTACCATAAAAATTCTTAATGTCAAGGTGAATTGCATCTTAGTGAAAATGAACGAAATGTAACTACTTTTAATGAATTCATCCTATATATAATATGTTTATAGTATATTTATTTTGTACACTAGCTCACAGACTGCTGATGTCTCACGTTGTTTTATGTATGGTGTTATTACATAGGGCCTGAAGATGGCGTTGACTCAACGCCGAAACAAGTAGCGAAGTAAATAAAAAATCTTAAGTACAGCTGGAGGAATTTCATTTTTAATAAAAACAAACGAACTGGGAAAAGTGTGTTGTATAAACATTAAATCGTAAATTTTTGCCGTCAGCTGGGATCAAATGTTATACGTAACATTTTGGGGGAGTAAATAAAACTCATTCCAGTCTTTCCTTGAGCTAGCGACACAAACAGCTGATTTCTTTTTGCCGGATTTGTAGATAATTAAATGACGCAGTGTGACACAAAATGTTTACCGTATGTGAAATAGGCACTCCCACACTACTGCATGTCCCAGTTTCTTATTCTTCGTACTGTATATCTAAAGAACGCAGGAAATACTGCGTCTCCTCATATTCATATAATGACGTACTTTACCATGTCAGAGTACTGGTAGCAGCGGTCATCCATTGCTACTGGAGAGCCAGTATAGAGTAATTTGTTCGAACATAGGACGCAACAGCTTAACGCGATAATGTTCACCGTTCTTGCCGCCGTTGAAGGCAACCATGGCTTTTAGTAATGTTTCTGGTCACGCTGTCTAGCTCGAGGTTGAAAGATTGAGATAGTGTGGCTAGCTGTTGTGGACATTCTCCCGCCAGATACTTTTTTTTTCAATGCTACTGTTTCGTCCTTCTGTACGACGGGAGGAGGCATGCAAAATGTTTATGATAAGTGCAATCTCTCATATAGAACTATTTGATTGCTTCTCATTAAACATTTGTTGACTGGCTTATCCAAAGACATCTAACTCTTTCACTTATTTTATCTGCATCTTTGTAAGAACTTTCTGGTGTCCCCCCCCCCCCCCTTGAGTTTTACTAGATTCTATGTGCTCTAACAATTGTGACTGGGCGCTAATGACCTCAGTAGTTGAGCGCCCTTAAACCCCCCCCCCCCCCCCCCCCAAAAAAAAAAAAAAATTAAACATTTGTCAGTGAAGGATAACAGCGTGCACAATATGCTTTGCTTTTTGTGAGCAATATATCAGTCAAACGTGAACATCAAAACGAACAGGAAACGGGAAGGCACTAAGGAAAACTACAAGTCTTAGGGGAATAACACCAATAAAATGTTGCACCTGAATTAGATGTCAAAAAGTAATAACGTCTGCATCCTTTTAATTGCACATTTCCGTGTCGTTGTAGCAGGACCTCTATCCGTCAGCAATGTTAACCGTAGACGTTGGTGTATTAGTCACATCTGTGTCTCTACTCCGACAACTTTTGTGAAGCTCATTGCGACGCGAATTTGTGTCACAGCTGCTGAATCTGAATCTTTCGCGAATAGTAGAACACTGCTTAGGCTCATAAATTCCCCTACCAACAGACAAACGCGTTTAGGAAGTATTCGTTGCTTCGAACATACACTCCTGGAAATTGAAATAAGAACACCGTGAATTCATTGTCCCAGGAAGGGGAAACTTTATTGACACATTCCTGGGGTCAGATACATCACATGATCACACTGACAGAACCACAGGCACATAGACACAGGCAACAGAGCATGCACAATGTCGGCACTAGTACAGTGTATATTCACCTTTCGCAGCAATGCAGGCTGCTATTCTCCCATGGAGACGATCGTAGAGATGCTGGATGTAGTCCTGTGGAACGGCTTGCCATGCCATTTCCACCTGGCGCCTCAGTTGGACCAGCGTTCGTGCTGGACGTGCAGACCGCGTGAGACGACGCTTCATCCAGTCCCAAACATGCTCAATGGGGGACAGATCCGGAGATCTTGCTGGCCAGGGTAGTTGACTTATACCTTCTAGAGCACGTTGGGTGGCACGGGATACATGCGGACGTGCATTGTCCTGTTGGAACAGCAAGTTCCCTTGCCGGTCTAGGAATGGTAGAACGATGGGTTCGATGACGGTTTGGATGTACCGTGCACTATTCAGTGTCCCCTCGACGATCACCAGTGGTGTACGGCCAGTGTAGGAGATCGCTCCCCACACCATGATGCTGGGTGTTGGCCCTGTGTGCCTCGGTCGTATGCAGTCCTGATTGTGGCGCTCACCTGCACGGCGCCAAACACGCATACGACCATCATTGGCACCAAGGCAGAAGCGACTCTCATCGCTGAAGACGACACGTCTCCATTCGTCCCTCCATTCACGCCTGTCGCGACACCACTGGAGGCGGGCTGCACGATGTTGGGGCGTGAGCGGAAGACGGCCTAACGGTGTGCGGGACCGTAGCCCAGCTTCATGGAGACGGTTGCGAATGGTCCTCGCCGATACCCCAGGAGCAACAGTGTCCCAAATTTGCTGGGAAGTGGCGGTGCGGTCCCCTACGGCACTGCGTAGGATCCTACGGTCTTGGCGTGCATCCGTGCGTCGCTGCGGTCCGGTCCCAGGTCGACGGGCACGTGCACCTTCCGCCGACCACTGGCGACAACATCGATGTACTGTGGAGACCTCACGCCCCACGTGTTGAGCAATTCGGCGGTACGTCCACCCGGCCTCCCGCATGCCCACTATACGCCCTTGCTCAAAGTCCGTCAACTGCACATACGGTTCACGTCCACGCTGTCGCGGCATGCTACCAGTGTTAAAGACTGCGATGGAGCTCCGTATGCCACGGCAAACTGGCTGACACTGACGGCGGCGGTGCACAAATGCTGCGCAGCTAGCGCCATTCAACGGCCAACACCGCGGTTCCTGGTGTGTCCGCTGTGCCGTGCGTGTGATCATTGCTTGTACAGCCCTCTCGCAGTGTCCGGAGCAAGTATGGTGGGTCTGACACACCGGTGTCAATGTGTTCTTTTTTCCATTTCCAGGAGTGTAATTACGATGGGCAAGAGTCGAGCTGGAGCTAGCACAGAGAAGGCAGTCCTCGTATTTATCGGCAGTCAACAGCGACAGCGTCTCTTCGATTATTTCCCAGAGCGTAGGTTCCCGCAGCTTCATTCGCTGTCCAAGCGGCATCGGTTTCTGTCTGCTGCGAGCGAATTATTCAGGTTTACTCTCCGTAATATTACGCTGTAATTCAGGTTGTTATTTTGATTGTTAGTGTAGTTATTATTCTGTTTTCTATTCTGGTTATTACAGTGGTTAGTTTCCTGTTACGGGTGTTGAACACTTTTAAAAAGAAAGAACACTGAAAAATGTTGCATGGGGGCTTATTTAAATATATGATTGAAAATATTTTTAGTTTTAGTATGTCCGATTACGTAAGTCTCGTAATCGGTTGGCCCTGACTAGTATTATTACGCTATCTGACTGCAACAAACAATGTAAGTAGATTTTCGTAAACACAATTAATTAATTAAGTCCCCAGCAACTATAAAACCTACAAAATCCAAGCACAAATGTAACTGTTCTGTATGTGGGAGTGTGACTCAACGTCCACATCTGGCACGGTTCTTCTCCAACAGACAAGAATTTTTTAATACCAATTATACTGACGTGACAAAAGAAAATTAGAAAAACTATAATTACGCAAGAAAATCACAATTACACTCTAATCCAAGAACACAAGCCAGATGCTTTGTTGACTGAACCTGTAGTGACACATTATTTCAGATACACAATTAATAAAAGAACATTGTAAGTTTTACCTTCATATATATTGACGAAATGCACACAATAACATCTGCTATCTCTCCCATCAAATAACTGCATAAAACATGGAACAACACTCTTTACTACAACATCTTACTCCAACTTCACGACAACCACGAGCTCTTAACACACACTGTCTTCAACGAGCTCTCAACAGGCACTGACTGCCATGAACTCTCTACTAGCACTGACTGCCATGAACTCCCAACAAGCACTGACTGCTATGAATTCTCGACAATCACTGTCTACTACGAGCTCTGCCCACACACTGGCTCTCCGATCTCATAACAAGCACTGTGGAGGCGGCTTAATAGTACTCTTTGGCGCTATCTCTGGCGCAGTGGCACAGTGTAGCCACCTTTCATATGCCCCTCCTCCACAGGCCAGAATTTGATGGTATTTTTGCCAGCATTGGTGGTGAAAATACCACCAAATTCGTCCAGAAAAATACAGACAAAAATAAAAGATAATATTAATACCTAAATATCACATAATTAGTTAAAAATTTTGGCTTTGCACTGACCTTTCACTAACCTAATATATAAAATACAGTAAGCAATACAACTTCTTTTCATACATGTGACTTTACATAATAGTTTACACAATACACAAAAAATCAGTTTATACAAATGTTCACATAAAATGCTTTCAATGATTAGTTTATACAAAAAAGAACACCAACAGGTAACATCTTTTCAGTAAAAGCAGTCCATCAGTTGCACCCAGTAAAGTTTAGCAGGTACACCCAGCAACAAGTCACATTAGTTCAGTAGAAGCAATCCATCAGATGCACCCAGCAATGTTAAGCAGGTACAGACGCCAACAAGTGACTTCATTTCAGTAAAAGCAGTTCACCAGTTGCACCCAGCAATGTTGAGTAGGTGCAGACACCGACAAGTGACATCATTTCAGTAGAAGCAGTCCATCAGTTGCACCCAGCAATGTTGAGAGCAGGTGCAGACACCAACAAGTGACATCATTTCAGTAGAAGCAGTCCATCAGTTGCACCCAGCAATGTGAGCAGGTGCAGACACCAACAAGTGACCATCATTTCAGTAGAAATAGTCCATCAGTTGCACCCAGCAATGTTGAGAGCAGGTGCAGACACCAACAAGTGACACCATTTCAGTAGGAGTAGTCCATCAGTTGCACCCAGCAATGTTGAGCAGGTGCAGACAGCAACAAGTGACATTATTTCAGTAGAAACAGTTCATCAGTTGCACCCAGCAATGTTGAGCAGGTGCAGACAGCAACTAGTGCCTTCATTTCAGTAGAAGCAGTCCATTAGTGGCAACAGCAATGTTGATCAGGTGCACACAGCAACAGGGGACATCTTTTCAGTAGAAGCAGTCCATTAGTGGCATCAGCAATGTTGATCAGGTGCACACAGCAACAGGGGACATCTCTTCAGTAGACGCAGTCTGTCAGTGGCACCCAGCAATATTGAGTAGGTGCAGACAGCAAAAAGTCACATCTTTCAGCAGAAGCAGTTCCATCAAACTCACTAGCACTGATCACACTGTTCATCAGAGTTTATGAGCAGAATTTAAACATGTCCTAGTGGCACCAATCATGTAGAAAAGGTACAAGTAACAGTCCATAATTTTTTTTACAATCACTGATCACACAGTTCATCAGCAGAAATTAAACACGACCAAATGTCACACATCATGTTGAAAAGTGCAGGTAACAGTTCAGAATATTTATTTTCACTAATCAGACAGTTCAGGCATGAACAATAGTTTGAATACACATACAAATGCTTTTACAGTAACATACAAATCATAACAAACACACAAATGATATCAGATAATTGTCCTATTAACTATTACAATACACAAATACCAGTAAACCTATAATATTTATGAGTGTCAGTGCAAGCCACTACAAACAAATAAAATAATATTTAGGAGATAGGTGGGTAGGATTAGGAAAGGAAAACACACAAAATACACTCACTCATCTCTCATCCACATTAAGTACTACTGTGTAACTGAATAGTGTTAATTGTGTAAATGTAATTCTGTCAAAGTCTGATGTTCATCATGTGTATCAAGTAGTACTGGCAGCAATGTATAATAGTCAATAATAGTTAGTCAACGTCATAGTCATCATGTCAAGACCAATGTTTGCCAAGCCAGATCAAATGTACTGTTGTTGAACAACTGTCAGTGAGCCACGATATGCAATTACTTCCTCTCTCCAAAAAAAAAGTATATACTGCTTAGTTATTTAACAAAGTGTGTGTATAGACTATCTTCCTTCTATTTTAGTGTTCTAGTCTGCTATCTTCATCCTCCTTGTTCCATAAGACCAACAAAAAAAAATATGCTCCTCACTTACTTTACCTCTTATACACCAAAACTCCAATAATCATCAGCATCACATAATCTCAATACGTCACTAATACTTCTTCAATACGTCGATACATATAACTATTATCATCAATATCATTTATCTTACCTCTTGTCCACAAAAACTCCAATAATCATCTACTTCACATACTCTCAATACCTCAATAATACGTCGATAAATATAAACCTCAGCACTAATATCATTTCACTTCCATAACAACTCTTTCCTCTAATCAGTCTCCTCGAACAAGTACAGATAAAATCCTAATGCAACTTCAATTCAGCATCCCATACAATCCGAAGACACAGTGTCCACACACAACCTCTGTGTAATCCATCTGACCCAAATTTTCTACTCATTATAAATTATAAGATACCTTTTGGTTCCTTGTCCATCATTAAATAAAAGAAATGCATACCTGACCTCTAACAGACTTAGTTCGAATAACTCTCAGTAATTACGTACGATTACGGAGTGTGAATGATCATAATATTTCACAGTGTGTACACCACTTCAAGAATTATGGCAAACAGAAGCAAACATGTGGAGTATTTCTTGTATCAAGTGTCACTTCCTATTTCAATTGCTCACGAAAATGCAGTGTGATAATTGTCAATGGTCTACACCTAGTTTTGGTCTGTCATGTCGTTAGCTTCCTTCCTATTAGCATAAATTTATACAGCTTCCATAAAACTTTAGCTCATGTGACTTCAACGAAGTTCTTTGTACCAATGTCGTTCGTCGAATTATAGCAGTTAATTTTCTTATCTTAAAAATATAAGGCACTGAGCGTAAGCAAAACATGCAATAGCGAGTAAATATACCAGTAGAGAACAGAATGTCAACAAGTGGATGCAGCACAATTCCTACAACGAGGCTCTGCCAAGCGAACAATCTATAATTAATACAGTAGTGTGACCTAAACTCTATGTTCGTACACTGTACATCAGCATTGCTATATTCTACATTGAAGAGTAGTTATGACAACAAAACAGAAATGTATAAATATACAATACATACGCATAGCAGCAAACAGGTTCAAACATGGAGGCGCAAGCAGATAAATCACAAAGTATAACTTACATACCTAAACACATCAGCACAATAAATCAGGTTACAATTATAATTTAAATAAATAAGCACAGTAGGCACATAATTAAAAAATATGACATCAGTGAAATAGCAGTGCAGCCAAGCGATGCATCATATATACAAGTCACAACCCAGTTCATTAATAATCATTGTCAAAATCAGTTAACGTACGCAAGCACGTCGCTTCACACGTAAATTCATGGAACATGAAATTAGCACAAAGTATGAATCACGTAATCGCGAGCAGCAAATTACGTCTAAAGTACGTACCTAAGTGGAAATTTGTTACCTGAAAAATGAACTCAATTAACAGTTACCTTTTTTAGTTTATTAGTTTCTTCTTCGAAATTACAATCTTTCTGAAATTTTCTCGATAGCAGGTCGTCTTAACGTCGGACACGCACAGAATTTACCCGAAGTTCTTAAATATTTTATACAACCGTATCCTGCAAAATACTGAATGTTAATAACACAATTCAACAAGTCACTACAGCTTTATACTGAATTTAGTCGGAGAAATTAGACTGTGTATTTGTTTACGGCTGTCAGTGCATTCGCACTGAGCGCTCGATCAGCTGTGGGTGCGTGACGTAGGAAGCTATTGTTCGCGGTCAACGACTGCCTTGTGCGGCGCGCAGACTTGACTGTTGCTTTGAGTATGTGCCGCCGCCAAAACACAGCGCGGTATCCTTGTACTCTCCGCATGTTTACATCTAGCTGTTAGTTTCTCTAAAGTATGTCATTCCACAAAAATTTTTCAAAAGTATATCATTCCACAAAAATTTTGGAAACTACGAACCTCACGTTTTGTGGTAGGAATAGCATAATTACGAACAGCGTTTAATTTTTCTGGATCGGGAAGAATACCTTCTGTAGAAATAATGTGATCGAGAAATTTCACCTGAGAACGACCAAATTCAGATTTTTCTAAGTTCACTGTAATGCCAACTCGTGCAAAAATACGTAATAATAAATCCAAAATTTTGTTGTGCTTACTCCAAGAACATTTAGCAATTAGAATGTCGTCAACATAAGAAGTAATGTTGTCACGAAGATAAACAGGTAAAATTTCATTTAAGCTACGAATGAATGCTGCTGAAGATACTGTAAGTCCAAACGGTAATTTCCGAAGTCACTTTTGGGTACATTAGTCAAATCCGGTTATTGTTCACTTACTCACTAGATAGATTGATAGTCGAAGAGTTGGTTTGACAGATGCAAAGAATAGTAAAAGAGTAGGCAGCGGTACAGAAGACTAAAAGGGAAATAGCACCACTACAGCTCGGGGCCCTATGCTCGCTACGGCACATATTCACTTAGAGTAGTGAATCCCCTGAGGACATTAATAACTGCACATAATTTCAAGTTTGTGACTTAATGGCAACTTTGGCGGAAGTGCGTACGTAAATTGATCTAACCATGCACATGGATGGATGTCATTCTTAGAATTTCGGAAGATCTTAAATTTCCGGACAGTCAAAAAGTGTTTATAATCAAAGTTTTCGCCTCGTGGCGACAAAGACCTACCGCGTCTGTCCCAGTCACAATGACGACTATTGTTAAATTCGCGCGCCTGGCGCTCTCTTGTTGCTTCTCGTAAATGAAATAAATTACTTTCTTCACACCCTTCTGCTAAACTAACACTTGTCAATTTATCTGAGATCTCCTCAACTCTTTCCGATGAGTCACTTAATTGTTCCTTCAGTTTATTTACGTCTTCTGTAAGTGTCGCGACTCGGGTTTCGGTGTTGTCACATTTAGTAGTTAACTGTTCACATTGTTGCGTTAAGTTATTTATTCTTTCATTTGGTACGGATTCCTCAATTTTTTCAAATATTTCTTCCTTATCCTTTGCACGTTGTAAATTTAACTCTGAAAAATTCTGTACTATCACGCGATCTTTTTCTTCCCGTTCTCTGTCCTGTTCATCTTGTCTGATTTCTGTTGAAATTAAGCTACTATTGTGAGCCTTCAAAATCGATTGCACTTCTTCTCTAATTTCTTTATTTGATTCGTCATTCGTGTATTTGAAAAATGTCCCTGTTCGTGAGCCTAACTGAGTTTCCATTGTTCCCCTATCAGTTTCTAATTCAGATCGTAACTGTGATCCCACTGCTTTCATCTCGGTTTTAGTTGTTCCTATTTCTGTTTCAATTGTTCCTATTTTTGAGCATAACCGTGTTGTCATTGCTTTCATCTCAGTTCTAATTGTTCCTATTTCTGTTTTTAATTCAGATCGTAACCGTGTTTCCATTGTTCCCATCTGTGTTTTAATTGTTCCCATCTCAGTTTTAATTGTTCCCATTTGTGATCCCAGATTTAGTATAGCACCCATCAACTGCTTTATCTCTTCTGTCGTTAATCTCGTAATCTGTGAATTTTCTGATTGAGAAACATTTTGAACTGTTACCGGACTATTTTCCTTGCTTATTAAATTATTTTCCACTACATTACTCATGACACTGTTTTCCTCTGTTGGCGAGTTCGCCATGTTAACAATTTCGTTATTCTGACTATTCATCATTTTTGCCTGTTTCATTGACCGCGTAATCATTTACAAAATATACGAAAGATTCGTCACTGTACGAAAATTACACACAATGCCTCCTTATCTCCAACAATACTATTCACATGAAATGTCTCCCTCAGACACGATCAATCGACCAATTAAAATAATTGCACTAATTTGTCAAACGCGTGTACAAGGCAATAAAAATTAAATTTTGAAAAATACCATTAGAAGAATGCCAATTACCAAATCTACACATGCAAAATAGACTACAATTAATAAACTACAAATCACTACAACAATGCTACAGTCTACAATTTTCACAATCAGAAGATTCCAGGTTCGGATCCTGGCAGGGTCGCCACGTGCATGGGGGCTTATTTAAATATATGATTGAAAATATTTTTAGTTTTAGTATGTCCGATTACGTAAGTCTCGTAATCGGTTGGCCCTGACTAGTATTATTACGCTATCTGACTGCAACAAACAATGTAAGTAGATTTTCGTAAACACAATTAATTAATTAAGTCCCCAGCAACTATAAAACCTACAAAATCCAAGCACAAATGTAACTGTTCTGTATGTGGGAGTGTGACTCAACGTCCACATCTGGCACGGTTCTTCTCCAACAGACAAGAATTTTTTAATACCAATTATACTGACGTGACAAAAGAAAATTAGAAAAACTATAATTACGCAAGAAAATCACAATTACACTCTAATCCAAGAACACAAGCCAGATGCTTTGTTGACTGAACCTGTAGTGACACATTATTTCAGATACACAATTAATAAAAGAACATTGTAAGTTTTACCTTCATATATATTGACGAAATGCACACAATAACATCTGCTATCTCTCCCATCAAATAACTGCATAAAACATGGAACAACACTCTTTACTACAACATCTTACTCCAACTTCACGACAACCACGAGCTCTTAACACACACTGTCTTCAACGAGCTCTCAACAGGCACTGACTGCCATGAACTCTCTACTAGCACTGACTGCCATGAACTCCCAACAAGCACTGACTGCTATGAATTCTCGACAATCACTGTCTACTACGAGCTCTGCCCACACACTGGCTCTCCGATCTCATAACAAGCACTGTGGAGGCGGCTTAATAGTACTCTTTGGCGCTATCTCTGGCGCAGTGGCACAGTGTAGCCACCTTTCAATGTTCAATACATAAAAAAATCGTAAATCTTGCTCGACATTTCTCTTCACTCCTTGAAGCAACACAGAGAGTTTATTCTAGTGAGATCCCCTTTAATGGACAAGTTAAAAAAGGAATAAAAGAGTTGCCTGGAGCGCCAAGTCTTAAAGAAAAGTGTAAACAGTTAAAATCTATCGTATGTGTTAAGCGTGAATTAGCAAAACGTCACAAATGATTCAGTGACGGTGTACTCGAGAAATAATGTGCAATAGATATGGGAAAAGCGTTTGGTTACGTCAGTGCAGCTGAACATTTTAAAACAGCTGCATTTTATTTAGTTATTTTGGCTTTAGGCTACATCGACCATTCAGTCAGCAATAGTTACAACCGTAAAGTAAACAGAAAACTTGCTAATATGTCAAAAATCCGCCTCAGTTGCGAAATGTTACTGGTCTTTACCCAGGTTTCCGCTAGAGTAATCTAGCCTTCTTCAGAAGCATAGATAACTCTAACTAAAACCTGGGTAAAGACCAGTAACGTTTCGCAACTGAGGCGGATTTTTGACGTATTAATTTATCACAGTTGCTGATAGGGCTGCACTATGTTAAAAATTCTTATATAAAACTTGCTGCTTTGTAAGATAACTCTCGAAAAAGTCAAAGAGTTGATATGAACCACACCGTGAGAAACAACTGAACAATTGATTTGTAAACTGTCGGGCGAGAGTACTGATCGAACAGACCTCAAGCAACTACTCCTTTTTATTCGCACAATAATGTACGACTTTCCTGTGCTCAAAGAGTAACTCGCCTTAGTTATGTTTCTTGGGACAACAGGTATGGATATTTTACTGCCGTTAAAAAGTATATTGACGAAATTGGTGGCTTTCAAAAGCGCTCATTAATTTGTACCGATGTGCTCCGTAGCGAAAATGGCGTTGTTGATCAGTTACGAAATAAAACGGAATAAATAAATACATTTTTTATTGTATTATTCGTCAGGAGAAAATTGTTAGAATACTGTCCGGAATAAAAGATGTAACGAACATCAAGACGCTGAACACACAGATACACTTTTTCATTCCGAAATTAGTTGGTTGTGTGCAAAAAACTGTTTTCCTTGTTTTCTGCGCTTAGAAAAAACTTCCCAAGTTTCTGAATAAAGAGTAAAAGATCGGAAATTCGGAATTTAAAAAACTGTGGGACTCACTTTCTTTATCAGTTTTAGCATTTCTAAAAGATTTTAAAAATCACTGAAATAATTTGAATTTACGTTTACCTATAGGGGTATGCAGGGGTGGTAATGTGCAATTGACAGTCGTCGCTGCAATTGCCACGCGTGGGTGAGGCGTGGCCGTGACGGGAACGCACGAGTGCAGTTGGAGGGGGCAGCACTTGCTGGAGGGGAATGGTGCACGATTCAGTTTGTCAGCCCTGGTACAGCTAGAGCACGCCTCACAGAACAAGTTGGAACTCGTCATTGTGTCCCGTAGTTTTCGTGAACATGCTCCAAGAGAGCCGGTGCGACCTCCTTGTGTTCCCCCTTTACTGGAGGCATTTAACTTGTCGCCCCGATGTAGCGGAATCTACGAACCGGAAGACAGAGGGTGAGGAAACAAACGCGCCAACATTGTTGTGTGGCGGTCTGAACACGACTTCAGCTATGTTCCTCAGGTCACTTACCACGATATAGTGTGCGGTGTGGAACGAGTCAGATTACAGAGGACTATGTGGCTGCATCCCGTTTATTTATACGTAATGGGAAAGAATGATAGTTTAAATGTGGTATCACCGTCAGACACCACACTTGCTAGGTGGTAGCCTTTAAATCGGCCGCGGTCCGGTAGTATACGTCGGACCCGCGTGTCGCCACTATCAGTGATTGCAGACCGAGCGCCGCCACACGGCAGGTATTGCGAATACATAGAAAGAAGGATCCTTTATTGTATGATTATATGATAGCGGAACAAACACTGGTAGCAGTTACTTCTGTAAAATATCTGGGAGTATGCGTGCGGAACGATTTGAAGTGGAATGATCATATAAAATTAATTGTTGGTAAGGCGGGTACCAGGTTGAGATTCATTGGGAGAGTGCTTAGAAAATGTAGTCCATCAACAAAGGAGGTGGCTTACAAAACACTCGTTCGACCTACACTTGAGTATTGCTCATCAGTGTGAGATCCGTACCAGATCGGGTTGACGGAGGAGATAGAGAAGATCCAAAGAAGAGCGGCGCGTTTCGTCACAGGGTTATTTGGTAACCGTGATAGCGTTACGGAGATGTTTAATAAACTCAAGTGGCAGACTCTGCAAGAGAGGCGCTCTGCATCGCGGTGTAGCTTGCTCGCCAGGTTTCGAGAGGGTGCGTTTCTGGATGAGGTATCGAATATATTGCTTCCCCCTACTTATACCTCTCGCGGAGATCACGAATGTAAAATTAGAGAGATTAGAGCGCGCACAGAGGCTTTCAGACAGTCGTTCTTCCCGCGAACCATACGCGACTGGAACAGGAATGGGAGGTAATGACAGTGGCACGTAAAGTGCCCTCCGCCACACACCGTTGGGTGGCTTGCGGAGTATAAATGTAGATGTAGATGTAGAGAGACGTCCTAGCACTCGCCCCAGTTGTACAGCCGACTTTGCTAGCGATGGTTCACTGACAAATTACGCTCTCATTTGCCGAGACGATAGTTAGCATAGCCTTCAGCTACGTCATTTGCTACGACCTAGCAAGGCGCCATTATCATTTGCTATTTATCTTGTGATGCATGTACCGTTAGACCGATGTTCACCAATTATGGATTAAAGTTAAGTATTCCAGAAGCTACGTACCTTTTTTGCTAGTCTCTATTCCTTTTAACTGTTCCAGACCTCACGCCAGCCTGCGTGAGCTTAAACGCGTGCCTTTCGGTTTCCTCAGAGTGGCTTGGTTGTCTTGCCAAGTCACAACATTAAAAACACGAAAATCAGTGTCGCACTATGTAACATAAAAGTTCATCTTCCGTGGAACAGAAAAATTGCCCAGAATAAATCAGCTTATTTTCAAATATACCGTGATCAGAATGAGATTTTCACTCTGCAGCGTACTGTGCGCTGACATGAAACTTCCGGCAGATAAAAACTGTGTGCCGGACCGAGACTCGTACTCGGGACCTTTACCTTTCACGAGCAAGTGCTCTACCAAATGAGCTACCCAAGCACGACTCACGCCCCGTCCTCAATTCTGCCAGTACCTCGTCTCCTACCTTCCAAAGTTCACAGAAGCTCTTCTGCAAACCTTGCAGAACTAGCACTCCTCGAAGAAAGGATATTGTGGAGACATGGCTCGGCCACAGCCTGGGGGGATGTTTCCAGAATGAGATTTTCACTCTCCAGCGGAGTGTGCGCTGATATGAAACTTCCTGGCACATTAAAACGTGTACCGCACCGAGACTCGAACTCGGGACCTTTGCCTTTCGCGGGCAAGTGCTCTCTACCAACTGAGCTCAGTTGGTAGATCACTTGCCCGCGAAAGGCAAAGATCCCGAGCTCGAGTCTCGGTCCGGCACACAGTTTTAATCTGCCAGGAACTTTCATAACATGATCAGATCTGGAGAACTGCAAGACCCAGGAAATGTGACTGAAATGTGTTGTGGACCATAGATTACGAACATGTGATTACAGTAATATAACCGGCGCCTTGTCTGAGACTAATTACAGTGTAAAGTCCTCTCACACTGTAATCAGACTGCTGCCGTCGCACCACGGTGGCACACAGACGCAGTATGTTCTCGGGAATGTCGGTGAGTGGCCCAACACTTCAGGTACGAAAGTCGACCTGCACAGTGTTTGCGATTGCGTCATAGGTAGACCTCTACCACATTCTGCGAACAGTATCTGCGCGGAGACTACAAAAAGTAATATGCTCCCGTACTTAACAAGATCTAAGTGGATTACACTTCAGTCATCTGTCCTGAGGGTTCTCTTTATAAGATCTATGCAGACAGAAATATGACGATATTGTCAGAGATGGAAACACTATAAGAAAGTAGGCATTCAATCGGCGTGAAAGTAACCGTGCAAAGCACGTGTTTTCAAAAATGGTTCAAATGGCTCTGAACACTATGGGACTTAACATCTGAGGTCACCAGTCCCCTAGACTTAGAGAACTACTTAAACCTAACTAACCTAAGGCCATCACATATACCCATGCCCGAGGCAGGATTCGAACCTGCGACCGTAGCAGCAGCGCGGTTCCTGACTGAAGCGCCTACAACCGCTCGCCCACAGCGTCCGGCCACGTGTTTTCTATGGATTTGGTGTTTGATTGTTTACAGTATGCTTAGAGAAACCAGAGGCAGGATGTGAACAGTTCCTAAGTTGCTGTCTCCACGCACGTAGTGCGGGGGATCAGAAGTTGGAGAAATTTTGTTTGATCATTACCCTTCACGTCCGCCCCGATTGCTGAGAGACTGCACATGATGGACTGATGAGAGACATCAACGGTAATTATGGGGTCTTTCACCCTCGCTGAACGAGAAGACGACCAGGACATCACGCAGTCTGGCTGCTGTGGACACCCCCGAGAAAAAAGAAAAAATAGAACAAAAAGAATTGCAAATAAATACCGGGTGATCAAAAAGTCAGTATAAATTTGAAAACTGAATAAATCACGGAATAATGTAGATAGAGAGGAACCAATTGACACAAATGCTTGGAATGACACGGGGTTTTATTAGAACGAAAAAAATACAAAAGTTCAAAAAATGTCCGACAGATGGTGCTTCATCTGATCAGAATAGCAATAATTAGCATAACAAAGTAAGGCAAAGCAAAGATGATGTTCTTTACAGGAAATGCTCAATGCGTCCACCATCATTCCTCAACAATACCTGTAGTCGAGGAATAATGTTGTGAACAGCACTGTAAAGCATGTCCGTAGTTATGGTGAGGCATTGCCGTCGGATGTTGTCTTTCAGCATCCCTAGAGATGTGGGTCGATCACGATACACTTGCGACTTCAGGGAAACCCAAAGCAAATAATCGCACGGACTGAGGTCTGGGGACCTGAGAGGCCAAGCATGACGAAAGTGGCGGCTGAGCACACAATCATCACCAAACGACGCACGCAAGAAATCTTTCACGCGTCTAGCAATATGGGGTGGAGCGCCATCCTGCATAAACATCGTACGTTCCAGCAGGTGTTTATCAGCCAGGCTGTGGATGGTGCGATTCTGTAACACATCGGCGTACCTCTTACCTGTCACGGTAGCAGTTACAAAATCATAATCGCTCATTTCTTCGAATAAAAAAGGCCCAAATACGGTAGATGTGGTAAATCCAACCCACACCGTGACTTTCTCGTCGTGCAATGGTGTTTCCACGACAGTTCTAGGATTCTCGGTAGATAAAATTCTGCAGTTGTGGGCTTTGACAGACCCTCGGAGCGTGAAATGAGCTTCGTCGGTCCACAACATGTTACTCAACCAATCGTCATCTTCCGCCATCTTTTGAAACGCCCACACCGCAAATGCCCTCCGCTTCACTAAATCGCCTGGCAACAGTTCATGATGCCGATCGATTTTGTACGGATAGCATCGTAGGGTACGCCTAAGTGCCAACCAAACAGTAGTGTATGGAATGCCGGTGCGACGTGCGACTGCACGAGCGCCGACTTCACCGTGCATAGACGAACCCGCTACAGTCTCCATTTCTGCCTGAACTGTCTCAGCGGCATTACGCCTTGTGCTCGGTCGGCCACTGCGGGGTCTATCGTCTAAACAACCCGTGGCTTCGAACTTCTAAGTCATTCTCGCCACACCTGCATTTGTCAACGGACCTTCACCTGTTCAAATCCCCTTCCTATGGCGATAGGATAGTAACGCTGAACTAGCATATTCCCCATTCTGATAATACAGCTTCACTAACTGCGCCTTTTCAGGTAACGTCAACATGCTGCAATTACTGGCGCATCTGATCCTCTCTCTCTCATTACAGCTCCTTTTGTACACGACTGTCGTGCGCAGTCACTGGTGTTTAGCTGTCCAGCGCCATCTGTCGGACATTTTGTGAACTTTGTTTTTTTTGGTTCTAATAAAACCCCATGTCATTCCAAGCATGTGTGTAAATTTTTACCTATCTACATTATTCCGTGGTTTATTTATACTGACTTTTTGATCACTCGGTACATAAGAACAAAATAAGAACAAAATGAGAAACAAATAATATATAATAAAGTATTGTACCCTTTCCTCTCTCCTTTCCTTTTATTAATACACTCCTGGAAATGGAGAAAAGAACACATTGACACCGGTGTGTCAGACCCACCATACTTGCTCCGGACACTGCGAGAGGGCTGTACAAGCAATGATCACACGCACGGCACAGCGGACACACCAGGAACCGCGGTGTTGGCCGTCGAATGGCGCTAGCTGCGCAGCATTTGTGCACCGCCGCCGTCAGTGTCAGCCAGTTTGCCGTGGCATACGGAGCTCCATCGCAGTCTTTAACACTGTTAGCATGCCGCGACAGCGTGGACGTGAACCGTATGTGCAGTTGACGGACTTTGAGCGAGAGCGTATAGTGGGCATGCGGGAGGCCGGGTGGACGTACCGCCGAATTCCTCAACACGTGGGGCGTGAGGTCTCCACAGTACATCGATGTTGTCGCCAGTGGTCGGCGGAAGGTGCACGTGCCCGTCGCCCTGGGACCGGACCGCAGCGACGCACGGATGCACGCCAAGACCGTAGGATCCTACGCAGTGCCATAGGGGACCGCACCGCCACTTCCCAGCAAATTAGGGACACTGTTGCTCCTGGGGTATCGGCGAGGACCATTCGCAACCGTCTCCATGAAGCTGGGCTACGGTCCCGCACACCGTTAGGCCGTCTTCCGCTCACGCCCCAACATCGTGCAGCCCGCCTCCAGTGGTGTCGCGACAGGCGTGAATGGAGGGACGAATGGAGACGTGTCGTCTTCAGCGATGAGAGTCGCTTCTGCCTTGGTGCCAATGATGGTCGTATGCGTGTTTGGCGCCGTGCAGGTGAGCGCCACAATCAGGACTGCATACGACCGAGGCACACAGGGCCAACACCCGGCATCATGGTGTGGGGAGCGATCTCCTACACTGGCCGTACACCACTGGTGATCGTCGAGGGGACACTGAATAGTGCACGGTACATCCAAACCGTCATCGAACCCATCGTTCTACCATTCCTAGACCGGCAAGGGAACTTGCTCTTCCAACAGGACAATGCGCGTCCGCATGTATCCTGTGCCACCCAACGTGCTCTAGAAGGTGTTAGTCAACTACCCTGGCCAGCAAGATCTCCGGATCTGTCCCCCATTGAGCATGTTTGGGACTGGATGAAGCGTCGTCTCACGCGGTCTGCACGTCCAGCACGAACGCTGGTCCAACTGAGGCGCCAGGTGGAAATGGCATGGCAAGCCGTTCCACAGGACTACATCCAGCATCTCTACGATCGTCTCCATGGGAGAATAGCAGCCTGCCTTGCTGCGAAAGGTGGATGTACACTGTACTAGTGCCGACATTGTGCATGCTCTGTTGCCTGTGTCTATGTGCCTGTGGTTCTGTCAGTGTGATCATGTGATGTATCTGACCCCAGGAATGTGTCAATAAAATTTCCCCTTCCTGGGACAATGAATTCACGGTGTTCTTATTTCAATTTCCAGGAGTGTAAAATGTTCAGAGGCATATTTAATTTTTGTACGTGGGCGGAACCTGAAGTGGTGGCGAACGACCGTCCTAGTTAGCTTTAGGATGAAAGTGGCGGTGGCACTAGCTTTGTTTTTGTTTTTAGATTAGATGGGTTTTTGGGGGAAGTATGGCTTAAAGGGGCCAACGCATGAAGTGGAAGAGGTAATTTTCTTTCTTTCTTTATTTATATATATAACAACAGAAATAATTAAAAAAAGAAAAGAACAATTAAAATAAAAAATAAAAAAATAACAAAATATAGAAAATGGTAAAAATTTTAGAAATAAATAAAAAAGATAAAAGTGGCTAGCATTAAAGAAAAAAGATAGCTGAGTGCTCAGCGTTGCGGTGTGTCACGCCAAGGGGCCCGGGTTCGATTACCGCCCGGGACGTAGGTTTTCTCCGCTTAGGGATTGGGTGTTGTTTTGTCCTCACTATCATTTTATCATCACCAGTGGAAGGCAATGGGAAACCATCACTGGAATTACTTCCCTAGACACTCATGCAGTGGATCTCTCTGACGAGGCTTCAACCATGACAAGACCTGCCGTAAGGCAGAACACGAAGTTTTTTACCCTTCACAATTACTTTAATTTGGTGATAGTCTGAAGAAAATTTTAAATGCTCTATTTCATTCGTTTGCTCCAGTGAACCATCCCGTCATTTCGAAGTGATTTTTTTACTTTGGGGCAATTAAGCTGTGTAGCTGTGTAGCGCCGTAAGTGTTGCAGATATTCTCGCACCGAAACAGTCAGCTTCGCAGTCACTTCTGAGGGGTCGCAGCGCAGTAGCTCCCATGCCACCGGGCTGCACGTGCAGAGGTAACGCCCCATCCCTGCTCCTTCCAGCAGCACTGTGGGGAAGACCTTAGCAACGCCTGTCGGACCCGTTGGACACCATCTGTCTGGAACGCCTGTCCGACCCGTTGGACACCATCTGTCTGGAACACGGCGCCACTGCATACTGCTCTGTAGAAACGCAGCTGTGCAGATTTTTTTATGACTTTCGAACTACGTTGCAGCCTGAGTTTCTTCACTTGGCTTTGCCAGAGGTGAAGCAGTTCTGTTCGTGTCTGTTGAAAATGGACGCTTCAATTGGGAATCGAAACCACAACTTGCAGCTATCAAACTAGAATTATTCCACCAGACCACTGTATCCAACAGCTGGCAGTCTCGATATTGTGTTGTAACGGAAGATGTACTTAGCTTGCAAATTAGACACGGTGAAGAAAATTCGGCTCTCTATTAACTGGTAAATTATCACCAAGATTCTGACACTGAAATTATGCTAGTCTCGTAACAGTGGAAAGTAAAGGTGCTTCTAGTCGTCATAGGCCGGATTCGAGGCTATTTTGAAATTTTTCACTATTTCAACAAATTTCTTAGTTCGAGTAATACCACCACAGATTATGAAGTTAGCAGATAATTGTATTATTACTGCCATTATTCCTATTATTGTCTTCATTCTGTTGCATCTGTACATGTGCTTGAGGAAAGCATTTAATGATTTTTCGTCATTTCCAGGCAGTTGCCCAAATACAGGTAATTATTTAGTTCTTTCAGTGTCTCGGGAATACTTCTTAATTTCGGAAATTTCCAATTATTCTCTCTAAGTCCATCTTTATACAGATGGTTGTGGGACCTCAGTGCTCGGTGTGAAATCGAAACACTTTCAGCCGTCTAAATTTCCAGTAGTTATTTTATTTAGACTCCAGTTTTTTTCCAGTGATTCATTGATTACATGAAAAATAAATTCAATGATGAAGACGTTACTTGATAACAGGAATTGCGTTGCATTATTTAGTTTACTTGTTATTCGAAACTGCGCATGTAAACTGCTAAAACTAGCGGTAAATTCCGATTCAAAAGACAGAGGACGTTAATGTCTTTCGCTAAATGTCACGTCATTTTTTCCAGATGACGTGGTTGACGTCACATATTGCATGTGGTATGAGGAAGAAAATATTGCAGGAGACCAACAGCTTCCGCTGGAGTAAACTCAGATTTTACGTTTTATGTAGTCCAAGTTCACATTTCTAAAAAAGGGGTTGAAATTTAGTGTCCAATCTGCTGGTTATGACGTTCCGCAACACGCCAAATGTTTTAGTTACTCCAGTGGTTAATTGAATAATAAATAAAAACGATATTAACTCTGAAACCGGAGTTAATGGAACGGTACGTCCTCTTTGCAAATATCAATGCCCACCTGTCGCCGGTGTTGATGCACATTCTCACCAGTCTGCTGTGGCGGTTAAGTCGGCCGTGCGTGGTCGCATGTGAAGAGCAAGAATCTTGCTCGTCAGGACTCTGACACTGTGAAGTCCGCCGTCTTAACACAAGAGTCCTCTACGTGCTAAGCTAATAGTATCCCTTTTCCACGTGTCCCTTCTACACGGCTCTGCTGGTTATGCCGTTCCGGTCACGAACACCAATCGGGAAATATATTACTCTTTCCACCAACAGCGCGAAAACTGCTATGTTTAATAAATTCCTACCACAGAATGTCTCCAGACGGTGACCAATCAGAGCACATTTTCCTCGCCAGTTTGTTCTAGAAATTCCCGTCTGTCGCCAGTAGGTGATGGGCGAATCAGGCCATTGTTTCTACGCTTCTGAATTTCCAGAAGCCTAACCAAAGTGACGGGACCTCCGCCACTGTTTCTCTTCCCACCACGTATGTCGAGACATTCCAAGGCTTGTGATTTCTCGCCATAAATTATTAGATGGCAGCTAGCGCTTAAGAATACTGCCGTCAGCCTTCTATAGAGCCGAACCGTGCCGAGTACCTAGAACGACGTGTCAGTCTGACTGACAGGGGAGTTCCGTGAACCTTGTCAGGTGGCTCCTTGACAAGGGCAAGCCGAAACAAAGCCTCTGAATGCCGTGTTGTCTCCCCCTGTCGCTTTCTGAATACTGTGATGACTGTCCGGTTCTCATGCATACTTGGAATGGAACTACGAGCCTCGACCGGCAACCACAACAGTTTTATGAGATACCCCAGCAGTAAGTAGCGTCATGAGACTTTTAGCATGATGAAACAGTGTAACGCCCCAAGGACAGAAAACCCCAATTAACAAACTTTGTGGAAACTTAAAGTAAGTCATCCTGACAGTGACGCAACTATTGACGATAAAATCTACACAGGTAATATTTTGATGAACACCTATATCATTCAAATACTGAGGATAGTACACAAAAAGGGGAGATGGTTCAAATGGCTCTGAGCACTATGGGACTCAACTGCTGTGGTCATAAGTCCCCTAGAACTTAGAACTACTTAAATCTAACTAACCTAAGGACATCACACACATCCAAGCCCGAGGCAGGATTCGAACCTGCGACCGTAGCGGTCGTGCGGTTCCAGACTGTAGCGCCACAAAAGGGGAGATAAAAGGAAAGGATTATCATAGATTCTTTATCAAACATCTGTAGAATAAATTCAAAATCATATGAACGAAGGTTAAGTCCAAGAAAGTAATTCAGTGAAAGATAACATTTAGCATGGAAGAGAGTTGTAGCCTCATCGAAAAGGACATTCAATGCGACTATAATGCAACTCGGATATGGAAATGTTCAGTTAGTTAGTTGCTCTTGGGTCACTCTAGAGTACTTTTGCAGTAGTTTTCTGGACGCAAACGCTATTAGATTGTTTCAGTGTTGAAAGTTTGATAATTCGTGAGGTAGAGACTGAAGTATTGCTCAATCATTCGACTGATGAAAGTTAATCTTTACCGTTGTCATCGTGACGGTATAGTAAGACGAGTGTTAGACTTCAATTGAGTGATATTGGATTATCGGACTTAGCCTTCGTACTGATGAACAGTTATAAACCTTGAGAGCAATGGACCAACGACAGAAAAACAATTGGTAGTCATGAGTGAGACACAATAAAACGAAGACTAGAAGAAAGACAAGTACGCCGATTCGTCAAAAGTTGCCAACGTCACGATTACTGAACTGAACAGAAGTTAATCTTGAATGATATATCGCTGTCCGTGTATTGTAGGGACAAACAATTAATTACAGAAAGAACAATAAAATCTGAGTCAAAAGATAAATCTTACGTGTTGCGTAACTCATTAAATGGACAATACAATGTGTATTACTGCAAGTTGATTGACTCTATGAACATTTTAAGTGTCTAAGTGAGTATATGAATAATGGACAGTGAAAAGTGATTAATTCAAAGCAGTACTGCGGCTTATTAACAAAAAATTTACTCCAACATAAGTTATCTCTGGAGTTACGTCGGACCATTCTTAATAACTTGACGTACCAGCGCCATAGCAACGGAATAGTGGACACCAAAATTTCATCTTCGCTATGTATCATGTGAAAAACGACCGTAATGATGAAATCAAGAATCAAGATTTTATTTCACCACGGAACTAAGCGGGCATAAAAATAAAAATAAACGATTGCACTTTCCAAGTTCGCACAAGCTGAGAAGACTGTTGCGGACAGATAACAGAATATTTCTAAACCACGCAAGGCGTTGTGTTCTGACGAGAGTTCCAGGTGCAGTTCCACGTCATACATCGTCACGAGTCGCGTCACCTCTCGGCGAGTGAAGAACGAAGGAAGGGACGTCACGTAAGGTGTCCTACCTATCGCCAGTCGCGGCAAGGGGCAGAAGAATTTAGCGTATAAATAGAAAGAGGCAAGCCAGATGGCTTGTAACTTTTAACCGTGGCTTCCATCTTCTGAGCTAAACTGCCTCTAAATCAGCTCAGGCCCTAGGTAGTGCAACATCACACTGACACTGGAAATCTGCTCGTACTGCCGACTTCAGTGTTCACTTCACTTGATTTTATGCACAGTGAAATAAAATAACATAATATCCCAAAATGAAAGATTTCATGTCGTTCCTTCTTTCCTCCGGAATGATTTTATTTTTCGGGCAACTTCTTTCCGTAGAATCAGCGAAATCCGGCCCGTAATCTAATCACAAACCGCAATTTAGTATTGTTAAGAAAATTTCTTTTATCGTTGTCGTGGGTGAAGGAATTTAGCTTCCTCTTAAAACGTCTTACGCAACGAGATCAAAAATTTACCGAGTAAGGAAACTCATTGTTCGTGTAGAAAGAGCTTTAAAAACAAAGTACGCACATTCTGGGGCACGTCGATCTCTTCGTCTGATAGCACTGTGTAAGTATTTTGCCTAAGAGGTACCACAAGTTGTGTTCCTGTAACTGTGGAACATTAGCTGAAGCCGAGTTTAACATCTAAGGACATGGTACTGCTTAAAATACAAAACAATGATTGTCAACCAAAGGCTGAGGACCCGCCTCAGTGTCCGAGGTCGCTAGCGTACGCTTCCGCGTTGGCGCTCGGCCAGGGGGTATTTGGATCGAATCCCGGTGGGAACAAATTACCACTGTCAGTGTTTGGCCGGAAAGGGGAGGTGGATTTGACGGCCTAGAAAAAGCATTCGATAGTGTCAAATTGTGCAAGATGATCGAAATTCTGAGGGAAACGGTGGTAAGGTATTGGGAAAGACGGGTAATAATATGTACAAGAGGCAACAATGAGACTGGAAAACCAACTTGGTGCTTGGATTAAAAATGGTGTAAGGCAGCGGTTTAGTCTTTCGCCTCTACTGTTTAGTCTATACACCAAAGAAACAGTGACGGAAATGAAAGATAGTTTCAAGAGTGAGATTAGAATTCAAGATGACAGGTTATCAATCCTAAGATTTACTGATGACATTCCTATCCTCAGTGAAAATGAAGAAGATTTACAGTAGCTGCTGAATGGAATTAACGGTCTACTAAGTACAGAATATGGACTGAGAGTAAAACGAAGAAAGACGGAAGTAATGAGAAGTAGCAAAAATGAGAGCAACGATAAACTTCAGAATTGTGATCACGAAGTACATGAAGGTAAGCACTTCCGTTATCTAGTTAGGATAACTAATGACGGACGGAGCAAAATGGACATAAAAAGCAGTCTAGCACTTGCAAAAAAGGGCGTTGCTGGCCAAGAGACGTCTACTGAGGTCAAACATAGGCCTGAATATGAGGAATAAATTTCTGAGAGTTTACGTTGGAGCACAGCGTTATATAGTAGTGAAACATGGACTGTGGGAAAACTGGAATAGAAGAGAATCGATGCATTTGACATGTGGAGCTACGGAAGTAAAATTAGGTGGGCGGATAAGGTAAGTATATGCTTGACGTATCAAGTTAGGGGGCGATCTAGATTAATACAGAAACAGAAGTAGAACTTCAAACAGCCAAGGTCGCCATTGTACAGCATTTATTGTGATGGTTAGTTTCAGCAAACTACGTCGCCACCATCAGATCTGTAAAGCATAGGTCAACATATTGAAGGACGCTGAGATCACACGTAAAGGGGTGTAATACATGAACAAAGACTATACCACGCAATACAACATACTTTCTGCAGTACATTTCACTGAATCTTGACCAAATGCGTATCATATCATTGAATGCAGGTCAAGCATAAAATAAGTATTACATAAAGTAACGTACATATTGATGTGACTTAACAAACTCATGCACGTACATTAGCAGGATAAAGACAGATTCTCAAGCAAATATCATAGACCTCCAGGCGGCATGTGGTAGTAGTTACCAACAAAAATACGTCGTGCATGCAAAGACGAGCGAACGATCTAGGAATGTTACATTGCAGACACACAAAAAATAATCCAAATCAGAGGACGCTATACTAATTTTTAAATTAAAATTAAAATATTATATAAAATTTAAAAAGTAACTTACAAAAAGAAAAAAAACCACACAACATGAAGCACCGTACCTTGAATACATCGTTCGATGTACAAGTAGCGAAGCCAGTCATATGACATGTTCGTGTTAAACAAATACAATAAAAATGTACATGACGTAATATGCAGGCAGCATAAAGCCTCGACAAGCATACCGCTGTTGTTCGGTACCTTAATGTAGTTAAGCAAACATGAAGAAACTACAAAGGGAACATCAAGTATTCCACTCATAGCTACCATAAACACGTCTTTACTAGTACAGAAACCGTAAAATGAAGTCATTGAGCTGGCTGTATACAAATCACAATATTTACAGCGTCAACATGTTGCTCGACGATTAGGTGCAAGCATGGTGCTCGAGGTCGAATTGTGAAACAGGAACTGACAGGGACAAACGAAACGAACAGCACAGTCCTAAAAATCGTCATATCGTAATGTGTATACACTTGCAGTATAATAAATAACAGAAAGAAAATGTGAAGGACTGTCAAAATCTAATAGTGTGGCCCCTAGTGTCTATTTGATATGTGATGTAAGTGCATAAAATAATGTTCGATGTGCGAGATTTTTTTTTAAAAAAAAAGAGGCCCTCAACTACGTACCATCAGAGTTGAAATATTAAACGTTTTGGCTGGTTTCGTTGTCTAGGGGCTGGGTTAAGTAGTTGCGCATTACAAGCCAAATACTGCTGAGTCGACTGCATGCAATATGAATATACACATGAATCGAATGGTCGAAGGTTCCTATCACTCGGCAATTGCGAATTTTGAATGTGACATAGAAATTCATAAATGAAAGATCGCAAGTAAATAAAATCTGCAGCTACTATTTTAACGACATTAAATGATGAGTACGATAACAGAAGTACCTTTAAGAATGCCATTTAATACTGTAAGACACTTGTTGCTGTCGATGATCCAGCAATGAACTAAAATATAAGTTGAGTAACAGGGAAACAATAGATTCCTACTTCACATAATTAGTTATGAACAACAACATAGCTCGCGAGATATTCACTTCTAAACGCGTACTACGTCTTAACTGCAGAAGCCACGGAAATCTCACAAGTGCACAAGTCGGTACCACGAAATATTTCTATCTCCCGCGACCACGCGCAAACTGCTCCACTCTCCAAGTATTTCCAGCGACTGCCCCTCGCGCCTTCCAGTCCAGCACTCTCTCGTGTCCTGTGCGACCGTCCGTCGCGCCATCCTATTCAGTGCTCCCCGTGTCCTTTTTGGAAAAGGTGCTCCTTCCCTGCTTCCATACAGTTCCTCCATTGACTTCGGTTGTCGCCTACCGTAGTAACGAGCGCTGCGATTGGCTACAGCGCTTCCGCCATGTCTCCAAGCAAGCACACGCACAAACATATTGAAACGCATACGAAATACTGCATTTACATTTAAATACCTTGCAATTAAATAAATATTCCCACGGCTGGACCATAAACACGCTCTCACACACATTATTAAATACATAAACAAATCAAATAAACATTTATCAGAGGAATAGAAACAAAAGAGGGCCAGTAGCTTAATGTCTCTGTGCTTTCTAAAACACAGTAAATATTTGACCAATTACTTCACGAATAGTATATATCGGATATAAGCAAAGACATAAACAAGTAAATACACTCCTGGAAATGGAAAAAAAAACACATTGACACCGGTGTGTCAGACCCACACTGCGAGAGGGCTGTACAAGCAATGATCACACGCACGGCACAGCGGACACACCAGGAACCGCGGTGTTGGCCGTCGAATGGCGCTAGCTGCGCAGCATTTGTGCACCGCCGCCGTCAGTGTGAGCCAGTTTGCCGTGGCATACGGAGCTCCATCGCAGTCTTTAACACTGGTAGCATGCCGCGACAGCGTGGACGTGAACCGTATGTGCAGTTGACGGACTTTGAGCGAGGGCGTATAGTGGGCATGCGGGAGGCCGGGTGGACGTACCGCCGAATTGCTCAACACGTGGGGCGTGAGGTCTCCACAGTACATCGATGTTGTCGCCAGTGGTCGGCGGAAGGTGCACGTGCCCGTCGACCTGGGACCGGACCGCAGCGACGCACGGATGCACGCCAAGACCGTAGGATCCTACGCAGTGCCGTAAGGGACCGCACCGCCACTTCCCAGCAAATTAGGGACACTGTTGCTCCTGGGGTATCGGCGAGGACCATTCGCAACCGTCTCCATGAAGCTGGGCTACGGTCTTGCACACCGTTAGGCCGTCTTCCGCTCACGCCCCAACATCGTGCAGCCCGCCTCCAGTGGTGTCGCGACAGGCGTGAATGGAGGGACGAATGGAGACGTGTCGTCTTCAGCGATGAGAGTCGCTTCTGCCTTGGTGCCAATGATGGTCGTATGCGTGTTTGGCGCCGTGCAGGTGAGCGCCACAATCAGGACTGCATACGACCGAGGCACACAGGGCCAACACCCGGCATCATGGTGTGGGGAGCGATCTCGTACACTGGCCGTACACCACTGGTGATCGTCGAGGGGACACTGAATAGTGCACGGTACATCCAAACCGTCATCGAACCCATCGTTCTACCATTCCTAGACCGGCAAGGGAACTTGCTGTTCCAACAGGACAATGCACGTCCGCATGTATCCCGTGCCACCCAACGTGCTCTAGAAGGTGTAAGTCAACTACCCTGGCCAGCAAGATCTCCGGATCTGTCCCCCATTGAGCATGTTTGGGACTGGATGAAGCGTCGTCTCACGCGGTCTGCACGTCCAGCACGAACGCTGGTCCAACTGAGGCGCCAGGTGGAAATGGCATGGCAAGCCGTTCCACAGGACTACATCCAGCATCTCTACGATCGTCTCCATGGCAGAATAGCAGCCTGCATTGCTGCGAAAGGTGGATATACACTGTACTAGTGCCGACGTTGTGCATGCTCTGTTGCCTGTGTCTATGTGCCTGTGGTTCTGTCAGTGTGATCATGTGATGTATCTGACCCCAGGAATGTGTCAATCAAGTTTCCCATTCCTGGGACAATGAATTCACGGTGTTCTTATTTCAATTTCGAGGAGTGTATATTTATAAGCATGCTGCTGACCTCCAATAACACATGTACTATTCAAGTTACATGCCTGTAATTCACACCAATTTTGATTTACACTAATAGCTTTCGAAAGACATATCGATTGACAAAATCGGATGAACCGTTTATATTTTGAAAATTCGTTGCTGGGTGTTACTTGTATAATTTACAGTCAGATACAACAGTCAGATACTAGACTTCAAATTAATAAAGATATAGAAAATCTGATTACACTATCAGAGTCGTCGTGCAGATAATGGTAATGTACATGTTTCTATTTGAGGTTTCATTGTTCCTCTGGCTATTATTAATTTCTACATGAACTGCGAAATAACTGCCATTATGGTTTCACGAAGTCCGCCATCTTTGGCACTCCCGGCGTACAAATCTCCTTCATCGACACAAAGCACCTTCCGCGACACAGCGTCAACGTGGAATTCCCAGCCACGCGGTCGGCCTGGACCACGCTCTGGGGCTACCCCTCTTGCTCCGGATAACGTACGGCACCACGCGGTCGCTGACGAGCTCTGACTTGCCCGTACGGCCACGCCACCTCCGAACTTAGAATATTTTCAGGGCACCACAACTCACCCGTTACCTCAAAAAGGTCAAAGTGCTACGACTAATATCGTCAAACCAAGATGAAAAAATAACTTTTCAGTGTGGGCTTTCCACAATTCTAACGTATAAAGAGAATTAATATCAAAGAACAAGGAAAGATATGAAGAGGTTGTCCACAGAGTCGGCGAGGAGAGCAACATGTCGAAAATATCGCGAAAAAGAAGGGAAACGAATACAGGACATGTGTTAAGACATCAGAAGGTAACTTTCATGGTATTTGAAGGAGCTGTAAAGGGCACTAATTCTAGTAGATAACAAACATTGGAATGTTGTTGTTGTTGTTGTAGTTCTTGTCTTCAGTCCAGAGAATGGTTTGATGCAGCTCTCCATGCTACTCTGTCCTGTGCAAGCTTCTTCATCTCCCAGTACCTACTGCAGCCTACATCCTTCTGAATCGGCTTAGTGTATTCATCTCTTGGTCTCCCTCTACGAGTTTTACCCCCCACACTGCCCTCCAATGCTAAATTGGTGGTCCCTTTATGCCTCAGAACATGTCCTACCAATCGATCCCTTCTTCTAGTCAAGTTGTGCCACAAACTCCTCTTCTCCCCAATTGTATTCAATACCTCCTCATTAGTTATGTGATCTACCCATCTAATCTTCAGCATTCTTCTGTAGCACCACATTTCGAAAGCTTCTATTCACTTCTTGTCCAAACTATTTATCGTCCATGTTTCACTTCGATACTCG